>NC_142931.1:141320869-141343369 GCF_046866305.1 Octopus bimaculoides
TTTTTATTTGCAAATGCTTACTTTTTCATAGTAGAAAGCAAAGAATACTGGAGACTTTTGTTTTTTATTTCCCGTTCTTTGCATGCGTGTCTTTACTTGTACATTTATTTACTTAATTATTCATTTATTTAATTATTTATTGCAGGAACATCAGAGAATAATCATAATTGTACATGTAACCGGATTATTTATTATTCCCTAAAGATATATATAATGAATCAACTAGCAGTACCTTGTGTGATACAAGGATGTCAAATGATTCCGTAATGTCTATCTGTCGTACGCTTAATCTTATAAATACAAAATTTAAAAGCGATTTCAATGGACATTATGCATTTCAAAGGCAATGTTTCAAAAGCAATGTTTTTTACAATTATTCCTGTGGTTCGTTTTAGGAAGTTAGATTTGGTTCCACGGATAATTAGTTTTTCATTTCGTAATTATGTCAACATTCATACGTATGGATGTTCGCATGTAAAATGATAAAGCAATTGAATGGTACCTCTCTCTCTCTCTCTCTCTCTCTCTCTCTTTATCTATCTATCTATCTATCTATCTATCTATCTATCTATCTATCTGTCTGTCTGTCTGTCTGTCTGTCTGTCTGTCTCTCTGCCTGCCTTTCTATCTTTCTATATATCTAGCTGACTGTCTGCCTGCCTTTCTATCTTTCTATATATCTATCCGTCTACACACGTACATAAACACACTCGCACATGTACGCACACATACCTCCAACACACAACACACACTTATACAGACACGCACACAATTACAAACACGCACGTAAGCACACGCACGCACGCACAAACACACGCAGGAACGCATATATATCCCTACACAAACCCCACACTCAACCTCTCACATGCATGCACTAACTCACATACACACATACATATACATACACATACACAATATATACATACACGCACACGCATACACATACGCATACACATTTAGACGCACATACACACACATGCATACACACGCAAGCGCACACACGCACGCGAATGCACACATACCTAACACTCACAACACCACGCATACATGTATACACATCAGCATACACACACACGCACACATACACACGCACACATACACGCACGTAGACTCCCTACACAACTCTTCATTCACACGCAGATGCACACACACGCACATACATACACACACATGTACACACGCAAATACAGTCACACACACACACATAAATACACACGCACACACATACACACGCAAATGAGCACACACATACCTCCCATACACACACAGCACGCACTCATGCATTCAAGCACACAATTATACATACATGGACACACACACACGCGCACATACAAGCACACACACGTACACACGCATGGGGTAGCGTACATTTACTCCACAGACACAACCTCAAGTTTACACACATACCCGCACGTACACACACATACAAACATACACACACACTGCAAACAAAACACACACACTACATATACATACACGCACACACACACACTACATATACATACACGCACACACACACATACTACCTGTTAAACACATTCCTACTGACCATTCTCCCCAGCACACGGTAGGTAGACACACAACAGTCAGCCACTCCTACCAAACTTCTCATTACAAATTCTTCCTACGACGTTAAACGACACTAAGTCCAGCCACACACATACATAAACAGCCTCAACCACGAGCATACACACACACACACACACATACGCACATACACGTGCTATCATTATACACACACATACACACACAAACCTGCGCGCACGCACTTACCTACACATACCCACACATACCTCCTTCTCTTGCACTCTCCTGTCTGAGAAAGAACTTTTTCTTCACCCATTCCCTTCTGATGATTTCAATATGTGACCGCGTGTGTATCGTTGGCGATTTTCTTTCTCCGCCTTCCCTTCTTTGGACTTTTTCTATATTTCTGATGAAGGGCTCCGCTCGAGATGTGAAATACTCTTTCTTTTCGGTCCTTTCCTGACCGTCCAATAACACTGTACTTATTCCACAGCCTCACGTTGTTGTTTTTTCTTGCTTGTTCATGTTTGGATTGACTCTCTGTCTCTCTCTGCCAGTCTTTCTCTCTCTGCCTGTCTCTCTCTCTCTCTCTCTCTCTCTCTCTCTCTCTCTCTCTCTCTCTCTCTCTCTCTCGCTCTCTCTCTCTCTCTGTATATAAGGAGAATCTTTTCATAGAGAAATTCCAACCATTTCTTAACACACACACACCTCAGTGACCTTATTTCTCTATGAACAGACACAAACTTCCTGTTTTGAAAAAAAGAGTTCATAACTCTAACTAAAAACACTTTGTCTCCCCTTACACACACTTCCTGTTTTGACACCACATTTCCTGCTTAACACAAACTTTTAACCCCTTTTTTTAAACCTAACAAAACTCTCAACTCTCATGCATCCTTATTTTTCCTACCAATTTATACATGAACTACTATTGAACTACAAAAGCTCAAAGACAATATAATGTATGGGTATATTTATTTTTTTTATATATTATTGTTTTATATATTATTTTCTTCATTTTGTACTTTTTTGTACTTCTTTGTAAAAAAACATTTTCATTCTCCTTCTTCTTGATAATTTGCTTCATCGCAATGAAAACCGGTTAGAAAAAATCTTCATTAAATTATGCTCCCAGTTCAGCATTCTGGCTTTTTTACATTTTCCTATATATATATATATATATATATATATATATATATATATATATATATATATATATATATATATATATGCTTGTGTGAGTTTATAGGCATGCTGATGTGCTCGTTTAAATAACGAAAAAGATAAATTCGCAGTACACCCTGCAGAGTTTATATTTATCAGGAATCAGTTGAGAATTCATTATGCTGCCCCTCAGAGAGATTCCAACACATGCGCGATGCGCATGCGTGAAACTGTGACGCAGGAGGATGAGTTGTCGAAGAGTGAATCATCGATACACACACACACACACACATACACGCCTACACGCAGACACGGTAGAAGGTGTCACACATACACACACGCACAAACACACACTAAACACACATAAACACACACACACTCACAAACGCAGACACAAACGCTCATACAAGCAGAAATAAAGAGAGATAATAGACAAGTAAATAATTACATAGATATTTTCCAACGCTATTTTATCCTAGTTATTTAAAATGGAAAAAAAATCAATAGAGGAATGATTAATTAATATTTATTAATTACTTATAATTATGTTGTTATTTTCTTGTTGAGCATTTTACATTCCCTCTGGGTTAATGAAAATATCATAGTCATAAAAGTCAACAAAATAATTTAGTTTTAGTATTTTAAACCTACAGATTGACCACAAAATTTTAACAGAACCGAACAGGTTTGAAAGTCATTAAGCGTTCCTAAAGCAATCCTCTCATTCTCATTCTCATTCGAATTATTAACCTCCAATTCTCTAATTCTTTCCGTTTCTCTCAGCTATTTCTTTCCAATCTATTGCACTTAATATGTAAAATTACATGCTTCTTGGAGAAGCACATGAAACTCTGAGAAATTGGTAAAAGTCTTATGATCATGTTTCAGGCGTGGCTACGTAATAAGAAACTTGCTTCTAACAATATTGTTCCGAGTTCAGTTCCGATGTGTGGCACCTTGGGCAAGCGTTTCCTACCTCAGCCACGATCAGAACAATGCCTTGTGAGTGAAACTCAAAGAAGCCTGTCGGAAACACAAAGACGAAGACTATGAGATGCCTGTCATATATATATATATATATATATATATATATATATATATATATATATATATATGTATATATATATATATATATATATATATATATATATATATATATGTATGTATATATATATATATATATATATATATATATATATATATATATATGTAATATGTATATATATATGTATACATATATATACATATATAATTATATATATTTATATACATATACATATATAAATATATATATATATATACATATATATATATATATATATACATATATAAATATATATATATATACATATATATATATATATATATATATATATATATATATATATACATATATATATATATATATATATATATACATATATATATATATATATATATACATATATATATATATATATATATACATATATATATATATATATATACATATATATATATATATATATATATATATACATATATATATATATATATATACATATATATATATATATATATATATATATATATATATATACATATATATATATATATATACATATAAATATATATATATATATATATATATATATATATATATATATATATATATATATATATATATATATATATATATATATATATATATATATATATATATATATATATATATATATATATATATATATATATATATATATATATATATATATATATATATATCAGTTGAATAAAGTCAAAACATGGTCTGGCTTTCACGTTTAATATTAAAAAATATATTTTGTAATGTTCATAAAGTTCAATTAGCGCTTTCATACGTTCGTAATACTCATCACATTTCAAAATCTATTTAACTGACAATTCCGTTTTTGTAGTACCTCTTAGAACGCTCCAAGAAGCTGAACTTTTGGAATACGGTTTTCACCAATCCGCGTGCAGCTTAAACGTCATGGTTTGCCGGGCGTACCCATATTCTGTAATCTGCTTATATTCATTCGTTAGAGATATCTTTCAATCCATATCATTAAGCGGTTATTATACTATTGTTGTTATTTCCGTTCAGAACAAGTTTGAACATTTTAGTAACTGTTTCTCTTTTATCTTTCTTTCAACCTTTATTTACAAATTAATTAAATGACACAAGCGACAAGTTTAAATAATTAAATAATTACATAATTAAAGTTTAAATAATTAAATAAGTAAATTGTGTATGTATGTATGTATGTATGTATGTATGTATCTTTGAGTATCTTTAGTTTTGTTTTTGTTTCCCTATCACTGCTTGACAACCTATGGGGCTGCATTTGCGTAAGTCGTGTAAATAACATGTCATGTAAAATCCCTTCAAGGCTGAGCTCCACCATGGCCAGTCAAACGACTGAAATGGGTAAAGCAATGAAAGACTAAAAGAATTAATGTATGTATTTAATATGAAAATGAATCATTTCTCCATTGATTTTTCATTTAAAAAATGTTGGATAAATTGTTTTGAACACTATCTGTCTACGAATACTGATTCTCTTTACTGCCCCTTTAATGCGCGCGCGCGCGTATGTATGTGTGTGCGTGTGTGTATTGATGATTCACAGAACAAAACACACACAGAACAAGCAAAGGCTTAAATAACTCCAAGAATTGAATGGAATATTTCCAACAATTAGGTAGGCAGTCGCGTTATAATGTTAACCGAGTGTCGTCCTTGGATCCGTTGTCATTCTCTGTACACAACTGTTATAATTTAATCATAGCCATCCAAACAATGGAAGTATTTTCATAGCATTTAATTTAATTGTAATTAAAATTACATGTAACTGAAGAGAGTTTAAGATGCTCGTATAAATATGAAATTAAGTATACATAGACAGAGTCACATTGTATCTACACATTGTATAACCTTCTGGTCGAATTGAACATTATACCTTATACAGTCTATCAACTTCGGCGTATCTTCCGGTTACGAATAACCTTCCTAGAAAGAAACTTACTCGATATCATGATATTTATTTCAATTTATCGCTCACATAACACTGACATTAATTATTGCTTTAATATTCTAATCTGAAGTATGGAGGTCTAAAAGAAAAAATTATAATAAAAGTCACAATCGTTTGACTTCTATTTTCACTTCTCAAATCTCGTTGGTCAATTCTGGTTGTTTTCATCAGAGAAGATATACGAAAGGAAAGCTTTTTGTGGCAATATTTCATATCCGCACGCTTGACTGATTTGTGTCTAAAATATTAAGTCTAACAAATAGTTATTTGATATTTATGATATATAGTCCACAGCTGTATTATAATCTCTTGGGTATTCATATTTCTAATTAGAAAATATCGATAGTGTGCTTTTTTTATTTCGCGATTCCTTAACCCTCTCCGACAGGGTGCGTAGCACAGAGATTCGAACATCTCTTTATATACTCGATCGAGTTGCTACTTCTTCAAAATGAGAGGTGATTGTTCCAGTGATGTGGACGCGGTTATAATGCAGCTGGAAAAAATCGTGTCGGAATCTTTACGCCAGGACAAATTGCAGTAGAACCCGGGATAAACCAAATAGGAGATGGTTGGGTAATATTCGTCGACTTAAAAGAGACACAGTAAGAGAAGAATTACTTTCATAGAATATAGAAGTTACTAGATAGAATTTAAAAGTTATTCTGGAACATATTTTTGACGACATTTATAGTGTTTCTCTGTGTGAAGACAGCGGGAGCACTCGCGGCTTATTCCATGTTGTCCCAGATGAAATTGTTTATAATACGTCCGATGAAGACAGTTTCTCGTTAGTTTGCAGATTTTCAAATTAGTCTTCCGCATATATTTATTTATTTATTTGATCGTTTAATCATTTTAATCCTGTTTATTGTGGTATAAACCGTCAAGACCAGGAATATGGTGATGATGAAAAAGATGATGATCATGATGACGACCGACGACGATGATGATGACAACGACAAGCAGCAGCAGCAGCAGCAGTAGTAGTAGTAGTAGTAGTAGTAGTTGCAGCAGCAGCAGCAGTATTATTATTTTAACTTCATCCCACAGGGGGAGGTGGTTTCCATTTTTCCATACATGATCAGCTATACCCGATTTATCGATATCTCCTCGTGTCACAGCTTTGCGAAGTTCTTCTACCCTTATTTTGAGGGGGCGACATGTTTCGCCTTTGTATAACCTACCACAGCTGCATGGGATGGAGTACACGCAGTTTTTGGTCATATTCTCTTCTGTTGGTGGTTTTACCCGAAGGAGATATTTGCGAAGTGTTGTATTGCTCTTGAATAAATACAACAAATTGCTCTTGCGAAGTGTTGTATTGCTCTTGAAAAAAAAAAAATAATAGACAGGGAACAACACTGGAAAATACGAAAACTAAAAGAAGCAGCACATATGCTAGGACACAACAACCTTCTAAGCAGACCGAGTGCAGATATGAATAGCATATGGGAACCGGTATTGAGGAAGGATAGAAAAATAATAGATTTATAAGCCTTAAAATTCACCCCATAATTGCTACTAACCCCAAGGTTCCGAGTTCGATTCACGGCAGCGACCTGATTAATAATATTAATAATAATAATATAATAATAATAATAATAATAATAATAATAGTAACATCGATAGGAATGAGAACCCAGGTTCGAAATTTCCCCAAGACACCTGACGAAGGTGAGGACGAATATCCGTCAAATGTAGATAGTGTAAATAATGTAAATTTATATATATATATATATATATATATATATATATATATATATATATATATAGATAGATAGATAGATAGATAGATAGATTATAGAAATAGATAAATGGAGAGAGGGGAAACAGACAGACAGGTTGACAGACAGATACTTATCCCTCTCTGCTTTAGCAAATGAGTAGCGCATCCGTGCCTGTGTGATTGCGTGTGTACACACATACACGCTCACATCACATATAGTTTTCACCACCGCACACTAATTTCATCGACTACAAGCAATTGGTGTCAGCTGCATTTACATTTCCAGAGAAAAACCTGGATTTTATTAAAAACATTGTCGCTGGCGTTTTTCGAACAAGCAGCAAATATTCCAAACAAGCAGCAAATATTTTGATTGAGATCGCCCGGTATTTTGGTTTTTGCCTTGTGGGTTTCTCTCAGTTCGGAAATTCAGGTTCAATTTCCTGTCCCAACTCACAAGACGATGGGATTTCACTACTGGTTATAGTAGAGTGTATGAGCGCCAGATCGTTCATTTGCAAAAGAGAACGAGAGAGAGAGACAGAGAGAGAGCACAGATGAAGCTGCTCCGTCATCTCCAGAGTTGTGACACCCGGTTTTCTAGAGAGCGAGATCTACTGCTCAAGTTACTGTTTCTCTTTCTTTTCTCCACCATATATTTTTTTCCGTTTGATATCATGTTCTCTCAAACCTCTCAGCAAAAGCCCTACACATGCCCATCGTTTCCAGAATATATTAGATACGCCTTTTGCCCTACGCCAAACCTGTCATTATGACAGAACTCCGCGAATGATTTACTATTTTGGAGTTGTTTTTCCCACTTTCTCGATAGGCGCCATCTTCGTTTAAAACGCAAAAAGAAAGTCCTTTACTTTCTATCCCCCTTTTAAGAGATATTATTTGGTCCCACTTATCTTACAGTGTGTTTTCAATGGCGTTTGCAAACCACATCTGCTTTTTCAGAAGAAAGCAACATAACATTTCGTGTTTGCATTTGGTTTGCAGGAATCTTGCTCCGAACCCATGTGCTGAAATATATTTAGAGGACCATCATAACAATAATAAAAGAAATGCATTGGTTTTATTTCACCTTATTTTTATTTACCAATTGGTTAGACATTTAACAAATTAGCTATTGAGGAATTGTTCAGTGAATCAATTAACTCAATTCAGTGAACAAGTGATCAATAAGAAAACTGACTTATTAAACGGTTAATCGATTCATAAGTAAATGTATAGAAGTGAAAAAGAGGCAGTGCGTGTGTTGTATATTAGTATAGTATAATGACCCTCCGGAGGTACATCAAATTACATTTTTTTAGTTGCTCTTTCAAATAAATGTCGAACAGCGGGACACTGTTCTTTTATAACTGTCTCCCTCACATTGGTCCTTTCACCGAGAAATGATTCATGTTATAATATTCTATAGTATTTATTGTTCGGGCAAAGGTGCGGTGCGTTGCCATGCAGAAATATTGGAAATGTTTGCGTATTGCAAAGAAAGAGTGTACGTATCAGTGTTGATGCTGTTGTCGTTGTTGTTGTTGTCTTTGACAGATTTCTGCTCGATGTATTCACACAAACACTTTTGGCTGTTAAAATATTGTTTTCTTTTTGTTGCCGCTCAACATTAACTATTTCACTCAGCAATAAAATTTCTTTTCGGTTTTAGTTTTTGTGTGTGTGTGGACTGTGAGAATTTATTCATAGTCGTTTTTCTTTATCGGGCGTCACTTGGAATTTTCTAAGCCATTTGTCTGTGGGTAGACAATATGGTGTAGTAATAAAATTTATCTAAAAAATAACAAGTATCAATTTTTTTTTCGATGTTCAAATTCTGTAGGTGCAGGCTCCAAACTATCTGTCGGCGAAATAGTTCAAAAAATTTCTATTTCTTCCCTTCAAGGTGTGACATTTAAAAGTTATCCGACTACTACAACTACTACTGCTGCTGCTGCTGATAATACAGCCACCGTCATCACCACAACCATCACCACAACCATCACAACCATTATTAATCTTATCTTTAGTGGTGCTTCTAATAGTAGTAATAATGATTTCAATTTTTTGCCACAAGGGCAGCTTGTGTGGAGCGGATAAATCGATTACGTCGACCCCAGTACGGAACTGGTACTCATTTAATCGACCCCGAAAGGATGATTTTTTTTTTCAGCTATGCACAACAAGCGTATTCCCCTCTGATTATCACACACACTTCTGTTCCCCTTAATATTTGTGAGAGCGTCAAATCCTCTGCTAAAGAAGCTCTAGGATTCGTCAAATGCTTACATCAAGATTGGTTTGATGAGAATGATTTTCTAATTAAATCTCTTCTACAAACTACGCACAAGAGACACAAGGCGTGTATCTTAGACAAAAACTCATCAACACTCCGATCCTTATACGCATCTCGAAAACTACACAGAAAAAACTGCATGAGATGAGACATTTTTGGTGAGCAAAAGAATCCCAAGAATTGGAACAGTCTGCTAATAATAATAATAATAATCCTTTCTACTACAGCCACAAGGTCTCACATCTTGAGGGAGTGGACAAGCCGACTACATCGACCACAGTATTGCACTGGTACTAAATTTATCGACCCAGAAAAGATAAAAGGTAAAGTTGACCACGGTGAAATTTGAACTCAGAAAGTAAAGACTTAAGAAATGCCGCCAAGTATTCCGTCCGGCGTGCTAATGATTGTGCAGGCTCGCCAACTTGAATATAATAATGATGATTTCATTTATCTACCACAAGGGCGAAGGATGAGAGGAAGAATACAGAGATATATAATAATCAAAGGATAAAAAAAAAGTATACACGGTATACCCTGAAAATGATAAAAGGATAAAAACAAAAAAATTTTAACTGTACCCACCTTCTAGGTCGGTGGAATTTGAACTCAGAACGTGAAAACAGACGAAATACAGTTAATCATTTCTCCCGACTCGCTAACGCTTCTGCCACATCGCCGCCTTAAAAGTAAAACATAGAAATATTCTTTTCTACTCTAGGGAGAAGGCCAGAAATTTTGGGGTGGGGGCTTGTCGAGTAGACCGACCCAGTACGCAACTGGTACTTAATTTATCGACTCCGAAAGGATAAAATGTAAAGTCGACCGCGGCGGAATTCGAACTCAGAATGTAAAGACAGACGAAATGTGACCAAGTATTCTGCTCGGCGTTCTTACGATTCTGCTAGCCCGGCGCCTTTACGACCGCCATTAATATTAATAATGTACAATAGTATGCATTGTCACAGTATTTAATTCGTCACCCACAATGCTTTATATTATAACTGTCTTTGCTCCTTACGTTCTCAGTTCAAATAGCATCGCCGCCATCTTTGCTTTTATCTCTCCCCGAACCAAAGATTAAGGACTAACAAAGAGCCGGAGCGTCGATATGAATTGTATCTTCCACCAAATTTCTCGGCTCGTGCCTGTATTACAAATGATTGTTTCAATTGTTTTGTTTATATATAGCTGGCTGTGTTTGTATTGTTATAGGTCTTATTTTCTTTAAATGTATTTTAATTTTCGTGTCAGTTTTGGTATTCATTTAATGCGAAAAGCGATCCCAATTGCGTTGTTTTAAATAATTTTTACGGTTAGTTAAATTACAATAAATTGTTGCAACAGTGTTGCGTGATTTTCGCCTGGGTTTTGGTATGTATGTGAGTGCATGTGCGTAATGGATATGTGTCTATGTGCCCGGACGTGTATGTGAAAGTGTTTGTGTGTATTTATATATGTGTGTACGTGTGTGCGTATGCATTGAAAAATGTATGTTTGCGGGGAGCATGCGTCCGTATAAATGCCAGGCTTAATTACATTAAAGATTTATTAATAATGATAGTTAACCAGAGGATTCGATTATTCTAAATTAAATTCACATTAAGATAATAAATAAATAAATAACGAACAATTAAAACCACGCTCATTTTATTCAGGAAATTATTGGCAAACGTGTAATGAGACTTATACGTGACATCTGACGCCGACAAGATCAGCGAAGTATTTTACTAGCTTTTAACGCCGTGCTTAATAGAAAGATTCGAAGGAAGTGCTGACGCCTTCCTTATCACAATATTTCCTATCACATTCCACTATCACAAATCTATGGATCTGTACAGCGTACGCTCTCGTCCTGTTCTGTCTTATTTGAAGAGACGCTATTTAGATCTCTTGCTATTTCGCTCTCGAGACTTGTTGTAGCTAAACTTTCCATCATATGGAATTGAACGCGGCACGTGAAGCTAACAAACTTTACCACTACTACTACTACTACTACTATTACTACTACTTTTCATCGGCATTAACGAAGAATACACATTACTAGCCATAAATGAGGTGGACGCAAACTCAACTTCTGGTCCTGATGGTTTCCCAGTAATCCTCCTTAAATCGTGTACGCGTGCCCTGGCGAAACCTCTACAGTTTCTCTTCTAGAGCTTTGTGGCAAATGCCCAATCTATCAAGGAGAAAGCACAGCAGATGTCAAAAACTATAGACCTATTTCTCTACTTTCACACATCAGCTAAGTCATGGAACGGATAGTCAAAGGGAAACTAATCGCATTCATTGAAGGAAACAACTTGCTGACTGATATCCAGCATGGCTTTCGACCAGGTAGAAGCTGCCTGACCCAGCTCTTACAGCACTATGACTGGGTGTTGTGGCAGATACTCAACAAGTCAAATGTGGACGTAATATACCTTGACTTTTCAACAGATTTTGATAAAGTGGATCATGATATGATATGCCACAAACCGCGTGATCTTGGCATAGCTAGAAAACTAGGAGAATGGTTACATGACTTTCTGAAAGATAGAAGATAATGGTGGCCAATGGAGCTACCTCAAAGAAAACGAAAATAGTGAGCGGTGTTCCACATGGCACTGTCTTGGGACCACTGCTTTTCATAGTGGCCGTCTCAGATATACTTTCAGCTGCCTGGATAACTTGTATAGATATAATAATTTTTTATAGCATGATATAACTATTGCCTTGCTCTAATTTCGTTCTTTCTGAAAAACGTAGTAAAATTATTATATTTTTTAATTTATACTTTATTTTCTCTTTACCTAATAAATTATATAGTTTATAGTTATAGTAGCTCTATGTTTTTGTTTAATTTATTTTTTCTCTGATAAACTAAGTAAACTCGTGTTTATACATATTAGTTACTTAGAATAATGTTTAAATCAGTAAGAAAATATAAATGAGAGTAGTTACTATATATTATCATTATATATATAATTATATATATTTGAATATTATTATAATAACTATGAATATTTAATAGATATACTAACATTATATTCTTTCAAACGTGAATTCGCATATAGATTTATATAATAAAAATACTGGATTAACATAATTTATTTCCTTCTGTAGAACTAAGTAAAACTCTGATACTTCATTTATTTATATATTCTGTAAAAATTGGTATACTTTTATAATCATCTTACCTTTATCCATCGATGTATTTGGTAGTAAAATACAGAGTGAATGAAGTATCGATTAAAACATTTGTTATTGTATCTAGTGCCAGAATTAAAGATATCCTTAATCATTTATCTTTTTTCATCCAAATATAAAGTAATTTTAAATAAAAATATATTTGCTACTCCACCATAAATGTTTTGCTGCTACTCGTTTGATATATATATATATATATATATATATATATATATATACGTTTTCACTCAAAACATATACAGTAGAATATAGGTGTACATATATACATACATACATACATACATACATATATATATATGAATGCATGTATGTATATATATATATATATATATATATATATATATATATATATATATGTATATATGAATGCATGTATGTATGTATGTATATATATATATATATATATATATATATATATATATATATATATATATCATGTTTCTTTCAATCATTAGACTCCGGCTACGCTGGAGCACGTCGTCCTAGGATTTTTAGTCGACACCATTACCTTTCTTTTTAAAGCTTGCTACTATATTACGTGGGCGTTAATAATGCAATACTACTTCCTATCTGGTATGAGTAACACACTCAAAGACATAAACGTACTCTCTCTCTCTCTCTGTCTCTCTCACTTTTTCTCTCTCTCTCTCTCTCTCTCTCTCTCTCTCACACACACACTCTCACTCTCTTACATACACATACACTCACACAAACGGAATTCTTTCAAATGTTGTCTACCATTTTTCACAAGGCCCTGGGCTAATACAAAACACATTTACCTGAGATGTCACACGTTGACTCCCGAACCGTGTGGTTTGAGAAGCAAACTTCTTACCACGCAGCTACATCTGTGCCTCTATTTAAAGGTGTGAATTAACATCTTTAACTCATGTACTTATAGAATCAGTTTTTCGATAAGTGCTTTATCATACAACTTTAGGAATACTCTTGAATAAATCCGAAATGTATCGACCACATCGGTTTTATTTTCTTTAATTGAAATTTATTCTTTAAGGCTCAAAAAAAGTATTGAAATGTTTAGAAAAAATCGTATTTTTCCTCGTAAAATAGGAAAAACAAAATCAGAATCATAAAACCAAGAAATCTTAGCTTCGATACAAAACAAAAACGTGCATGAAGTTCGAAGGTGTTTACAACCTTAGTAGAACATACGCAAACACATTATGTGCAATACAGAACTGTATTCTTTCCTGTAGTTAAACCTGTAATGAGTGAGTGAATAGCTGTGAGAGATGTTGAATACTTAGACATACCGAAGTAATACTGTCTTTCATTGAAAGTTCGATTCTAAAGTGATCTATTATCATTCTGCATATCATAGGTAACGCAGACATGTTGTAGGGAGCCTGGAAATTACGATATTTCTCTTGAGAAATCCTCTCATATGGACGTATTGCGTTATAAAACAGTATATATAACCGTATTTTTCTTAAAATGCATCTGTAGAAGATAGAAGACGCTTCCTCGAGAAGATATCTGCGCTTTCCAGAATTTCTACAGTATATCTGCAATTTGTATGGTATACGGAATGCTAATTTTAACTAATACTTCTACCGTACCTAATAATAAATTGAGACTAAATGACGATGATTGACTTTTTCTTGATGTTTTGACGATGAACATGTAATTGTTCTCTCATGTAAATTATCCATGCCATAAGTTCAGTTGTAAGTATCTGGCTGAGTATTCCGTGAACACGTTTATAACGTCTCATTCTTCAGCCGGACCAGTGTGACAATGAGACAGGACTGGACTGAACCAGACAGGGACTTTGAATTACAGAGATTTTTTACTCTTATACACACTCAATTTCACTCATATACGATGAAAAAGAAGGGTGAAGGATTAAACGTCAATTGACTATTATTCCAAATAATTACAACAAATCTTGGCTCTGATGATTGTCAAGCGACCTTGTTAGTCAATGACATATGACATCTGTCTATATGAACTCTGCAAATAATAAAAAAAAAAACAAATATTGAACCACATTCTCTAAATGAATCTGATTTGGGTAACTATGCAAATATACCTCTACTATTTCTTTAAAAATTGAAATTATAGAAACACGGTGTGTCAGATTGAAAAACGGAAGCAAATGGAATATTATTGAATAAATGGAAAATTCACAATTTTGTCAAAATAAATAAATAAATAGCAGACATTTTCTTCATTCAGAAACAGCATAATTGAATAACGAACAGCGAAATATAAAACAATGGGCTTTGCTTAGGTCTTCGCAGCCATATTAGATCATAAGCAACCAATTGTATAAAAAATGAAAACACATTTCTCTTCGCGGTTAAATTTAAAAACAAAACGGTGATTATGATATAGACGTAATATACAGAAAGAGGAATATACACACCTGAACATGTGTGTGTGTGTGTGTGTGTGTGTATTTGTGTGTGTTTACTTGTGTGTAAGTGTATCTATGTTTCTTCATTCTTTTTCTTTCCTTGTGAAAATTCTTCCTCAGAGAAGGCTGGTAATAATAATATTTTCAATAAGTACTAAGACAATGCATATTCTCCAGAAAGTATAAAGTAAAGTAGTTCACCATCACAACACTTTAATATTATGTCTACCAAATTTGGCAAGGCCCTGGACTAATACAAGACCTTCTCAAGCGGCCAACTGAAGGTTAGTTAAAATAATATAGATGAACATAATGAGAAACGAAAACATAAAAACGAAAACCTACGAAATGCACGTTTTTCGAACAACGTAAAAAACAAACATAGAAACGAGACATGCAACATAAAGAGTATACTCCTTCGTCAGTTGTCTCTGTTCCATCTACTCCGCGTTTCGAATGCAAGGACAATACGCGACTTCCCGCAAAGCAAATTAGATAAAATTTGAGATTTTTTGCGTAGGGTGAAAGTGTTAACAAGAACAGGACAGTGAGAACAAGACAGTAAAAACAAACGCTGAGGGCTGTTGAGCCAAGACGACAGAAAAATTATTATGAACCAATTATATCGCTGATACCATACATCACTAAATAAATTTCAAAATTACTACATCAAATTTATTTGACAGTTTGATTCATAGCACGTTTTAATTGAAACAGGAAACGAAATGATTCACTCTTCCAGTTTACCGAGAATTATTAATTCATTGTATTACCTCCGCCTTGGCGAAGGCGGAGGTATTGTTTTCAGTAGCGTTTGTTTGTTTGTTCGCGGACAAGATATCTCAAGAATCGGTAGATGGATTCGGATGAAACATTCAGGGATGTTTGGCCTCGTGACTGGCACGAACTGATTTGGGGATTGATCGGGTATCGGACAAGGATTCTGGATTATTTTTCCTGTGTTATTTTAATTAATTTTTGAGAATAGTCGAGTTCATTTTTAGTATTCTCGGTTGTGAGAGCAGTCGAGTTTATTTCAGATATTCTTATTTTTTTTTAAATCATCTCTGGTTAATCGTTGAGAGGACATTGGTGTTGCCTTGGTGAAAGTTTGCGCTTTCTGAGTGTTCTTGTTATACTTGAATTCAATTCAATTTATATTTTTGTCACTACTCGTTTCGGAAACATTCACGCGAATATCCCATGGATGTATAAGGGGATTTCCAATACAGGGAGTCATTTAACTGCAGTGAAAACGGAATAAACTTTTTAAAGTTGAGGAATGGTACTTATTTTACATTAGCAAAACACTTGGAACAATACAAATCATATCACGTGCCGCCCGAAGAAAATACATGCCCTAATCGTATATACTCAAATGTGTATATATGCGCTTATATGTGTCTTAACAATATATACACCAGCAATGATGACGAGCTAGCAGAATTGTTAATGCGCCAGGCAAAATACTTGGCGGCATTTCGTCCGTATTTCCGTTCTATGTTCAATTTTCACCGAGGTCAACTTCGCCTTTTGTCCTTTCGATGTCGATAAAATAAGGTCCAGTTGAGCAAAGGGGTAGATGTAATCGACTTACCCACTCCACTGAACTTTCTGGCCTTGTGCTAAAATTTGAAACAAGTATATACACGTACGTGTATATATGTATTCACAAGTATACAAACATTTTGTCGTCAACATTAACAGTTTTTATACATACAATAATGTTTACATGTACATTGAGCATTTTCTTGATCGCTAAAAAATGTAGTTAAAATGAATATACTATGTTTATCGGTCATTTGCCCCATCACACCAATGTGACTCTGCTGGGGCTCTACCCTGAAGGATTTTTAGTCGAGTAGGTCCCCCTCTGTACATATTTGTTTTTTTCATCTGGAACTTATTCTTTTTTTCTTAATCTCAAACGAGGGATTAAAACAAACCAGCGTGGGTTGTCAAGCGGTCGAGAGGAGAAACACACAGAAACATATATATGCACATATATTATACGATAGTCTTCCATACAGTTTCCCTTTCAAATTTACTTACAAGGCTTTGGTCCGGTCTAGGATTATTTTAGAAGACACTTGTACAAGGTACAGCGAAGTTGCTAAGTTTCTGAGCCACGCAGCAAAAAATATTACAATATTGTTTGCTAAATATTACAAGACTTGCATTACAGGTAGAAGATAAACGATATACATTGCCCGTTCGCTAATAATCAACGAATTCTAAAGTGAAGGAACAAAATTAGTCTTAACGGAATCGCTATTTTAATAAATAACTACATCCACTCATTTCGTATTCAGCAACTGTTAAGAATTGCCTATTCACTCGCTTCCTGATCAAAAGCATAGAATTTTATGTTCTTTTTCGTTGATAACAACGATAACATGATAACCAAAGACAACATCGATGCATTTCTGCATAATATATCGATTACAAGAACGCTCAATACCTCATTCACATCGAAGGGATCATATTCAAAAGAAACATTGTATTTGTATCCTATATATATATTATTTAGTACGTGTGTATGTATAGTTTAGTGGAGGCGCAATGCCCCAGTGGTTAGGGCAGCGGAATCGCGGTCATAGGATCGCGGTTTCGATTCCCAGACCGGGCGTTGTGAGTGTTTATTGAGCGAAAACACCTAAAGCTCCACGAGGCTCCGGTAGGGGATGGTGGCGAACCCTGCTGTACTCTTTCACCACAACTTTCTCTTACTTTTCCTGCTTCTTCTGTGCCTGTAATTCGAAGGGCCAGCCTTGTCACACTGTGTCACGCTGAATATCCCCGAGAACTACGTTAAGGGTACACGTGTCTGTGGAGTGCTCAGCCACTTGCACGTTTATTTCACGAGCAGGCTGTTCCGTTGACTGATCGGATCAACTGGAACCCTCGACGTCGTAAGCGACGGAGTGCCAACAACAACAATGTATATTTTAAATGTGTTGTATAAATCTGGAATCAAATTTTAACATTGAAAATTATTTGGCTGCCTGACAAAAAAAGCAGCACATCACAATGAGTTTCAGGTGTAATAGATAATCATGACTTGGATATCCACACTTACGGAAGCCAGAGCTTTGTCTGCTACAACTATGATGCTCATGCTAGGAATACTGAAAGAGTACATGAAAAAAACGACATTATAATTTCTATAGAATTGGGGTTATTTTGTTCATCTTATGGTGGATTGGTTCTAAGTACTCCATCTTGTCATTGTAGCAAGCTACCCTCAACAGTCTCGTGGAAGTTACTTTCCCTTAATTCCTAGTTCACATTTCACGTGTCAGTTATATTTATTTGTTTATATCCAAAGTTTTGCTTAAAAAATCAACTGTTTGTTTTTCTTTTATATCGCAAATTATGAATCGAGTTATCCGAATATGCTATTGGAATTTGTTTGAGATGTTTTCTGTTTCTTTCTATGACTTGTCGAGTTAGTTTCACATACAGTTACGCCATCGTCTCTGCATAGTCTTATCCTAGTATGTTTCAGTATATCTGCCAATGTATGCCGAAAAAATACACAAGTTCTAATGTCTGAGCGCCGACATAACTTCTAGTGATATATCAGAGAACTCTTCTCCGAATTTCTTAACCTAAGGAGATTTCACCATAAATTAACAGTCACTTCAATAGCCTATTAACATTTGGAAAATTTTTAAAGGTTCAGCATCAGATTTCTTTGAGAGATGGATTAATTTCCACCTTATCGAACTGGAAAAGTATGTAATTATTTTGTTCATTTACATTATGAAAGCAAGTGCTCACAATGACGATACGATTCTCTTGAATATTGTTCGAAATTTGCCTAGCTTGATGCTTGTGCCTATGAATTCCTAGCATATTTACAGTGATTGGGCTTGTTTTGATTATGTTAAACATGCGATAGATTTTACCTACGTCGCGTCATTCATAACAATGTTGCAATTTATTGCTTGGCTAAACCTTTTGCCTTGATGCTTACAGCTTTACATATATATAATATATATAAAGGATAAAATTCATATCATTTATTCATTTGTGTTGTTTAATACTAGTTTAAAGCACACATGTACAGACACACAGAGTTTTATGCACATGCATACAAACTTAGTCACATACATAGCTACAACTATATGTCAGTGCTAATATATATATATATATATATATATATATATATATATATATATATATATATATATATATATATATATATACAAACACACACACACGCACACACACACACACACACACACACACACACACATATATATATATATATATATATATATATATATATATATATATATATGCATATATGTATCTATGTATGCATATATCTATCTATATATTTATGTATGTATATACATGTAAATTTACGTACTGTTGTATTCATATTCACGCGTAAGAATATATATGTATGTGAGCGTATATTTTCGCTTCAATAAACCTACTATCATCTACGTACCTATATGCATGCTCGCAAGAACATTTACCTGCACTTGTGCTTATAAAAACGTACGCCAACATGCATTCACACAAAGCACGAATACAAACTCACATGCACTCAAAAATCACAGGAATACATACATGACTATACATGCCATAGAAATATCTGGAATGTATGATGAGTTGAATAAGTAGAAAAATGAAAGAAATGAATGGAAGTAGATTTTGATAATATCGTCCATGAGTGTACATCAGTATGAAGTAATATATTGGTTAAATGAAGTACATGGTGATAAAGGGGAGCCGGCATGGATGGCGGGGATGTTAGCATGAATGACAGGTCGTTATAGTGTTTAGCGCAAAGTTGCACTATGCAAGCAAGGCTTAAGTAAAATTAATCAACTATCAATTATTCGCCATATCAGAGTAAGAACAACAACAACAACAACAACAACCACAAAAACAACAACAAGTTTGAGAATCACCGAGATAGATAGATAGATAGATAGATAGATAGATAGATAGATAGGTAGATAGATAGATAGATAGATAGATAGATAGATAGATAGATAGATAGATAGATAGATAGATAGATAGATAGATTATAAATATTTTCTGCCAATAACAACCAGAACTATCTGTTGAAATAAGAATTTCATAGCTAAGATGATAACCATTGAGCTTTTCAATTGATATTCATTATGTTTCGACAGTCTTTAATAGTTTATTTAATGTGACCAGTTTTCGGGATTCTACTCACAGTTAGAATTGAGCTTTGAGATAACTGCCCATGGTTACAGAACCAGTTATCTGCCTTTGGCACGTCGTTCGCAGGGCCTTCCTTTGGCATGTCGTTCGTAGGGATATTCTTGGAAGTTTTCCTGAATTATTTACGCCGTTAATTGGAGTTGATCATTTTGAAAATCTGAAACACTGAATAATCCGGCTTTACTTGAATTCGTCAATTTTTAGTGAGGTATGTTGTACTGGCTTCATGTCGAACTGGCTTCATGCTTGAATAAAATGCTTTTTTATTTGTCTCAACATTCCATGTTGTTTAACAAATCTTCTGCATCATGATTTCGAAGTTATCTTAACTTAACACGTACACAATTCGATAATCCATTTACAGTAAACGCATCTACCAGTATATTCACACAAAAGCCTAATAGAAATAATGTTGAGAAGCTAAGGTTTATTGTATGATTCGAATTTAATCCGAATCAATTAAGGTTACGACTATCGACGTGTGACGTTTCAATGTGCCAAGTTTTCTGGATTTATAAATTACAACTGAACACTTCTAAAGCAAAATTTCCATTCTGAAGACATCTCTGAAGTAACTTTAATTCACGTTCAACCCAATGTTAGTCACGCTGGGTGATATATCATTGTGATGTCGAAGGAATCGTGTCGTTGTAATTGATTTGCAATTCCCTCCATTCCGATAATGATTTTTCTTTTGCACCAGTAATATAACTAAGGTTCGACAATTCATTAAGATGATACGGCATGTTTCCAAACCAGTTTGGGATTCGTTTTCAATTTCTGGCTTTGAGAACGGAACTGATTGTGTTTTGTACTTTTTCTACATTTGTTGTCAGTTACTGACTCCCTATGTGTATGTGCGACATCAATACCTTTTGAACAAATCTCTACATTATAAACTGTATGTAATAAAAGAATATTGGAACCGTTGACGAGTTTTGTAGACGTTAATATCATGTCTATTTGTTTGTCCTACAACATTCTCATATCATTATAATTTATTAGTCATCCATATCTTGGACATAAGGCAACAAGACAGCAGAAATGTTACTACACCAAATATTGTCAGCTGTTTCTTTTTGGCTCATTATGTTTTAAGTTCAAAACCTGCTGGTGCCAGTTTTGCCTTTCATACCTTCGTACTGATAATATAAAAATACCTATCAAGAACCGGGGTTGGTGTTATTAACTGGTCCCTTTCTCTCGAAATTGCTTGTCATGAGCCCTGCAAAGGACGGGTGTTCCGTTCAGGCAGAAGTTGCTATCTCGGCCACGTATATGCTACGGAATCCTGATAACGTGCTTTATAATTCTTAGATGTCATGAAAAAATTTTAAAGGATTTTGGAATTACCATTGTCACGATTTTAGACCGACTTTTTGAAGAAAAAATGTTTTAGCAAATAGTTTAGAGACTGATACACATGTAAGGGCCATAAATGTATACATTTACAGTCCTTACACGTAAGATTCCCTCTAAATTAGCAAACGGCGTAATTCACCAAGTGTATCAGTCTCTAAATTCGTTGCTAAAACGAATTTTTTTTTTCAAAAAGCCGGTGTAAAATCGTGACACTTTTCGTCAACACAACTACAGCTCTTTTAAATTCCAGTTTTGTTCTTATATCATTCCTTGAAATTAAACAGAAGTATTTCACTTTAAACATGGTTTGCATTTAACTTATCAAAGAAATTGGTGCTGCCTCTCCAAAATCCGTTAAACATTATTAATATCACAAACAAGACAATTTTGAAGAGTTTTAGGAATTCTCTGTTGGTAATTTATAAGAGCTTTAGTTGCAGCCATTTGACAAAATGGCTGATCGTTAGTAAGGAAAGACACACAAATAAGAAAGAAGAAAGCAAATGACCACTGAGGAGGACACAGAAGTGTGACGAAAGAACTCTGGCCGAAATACGATTGATTTAAAATAAAGCTGAAGCAAATTAACACCAAATATATAGTAAGT
>NC_142931.1:141345869-141348369 GCF_046866305.1 Octopus bimaculoides
TACGACGCAAAAGCGAATATAATTAAATGAACATATTTATCTTCTTCAATATATATTTTAGTATAAAGAATTCATTAAGAGACTTAATAAATCAAAATTCTTTTACACATCTTCAGGAAAATAAGTTTAGATACCTTCACTGTCGTTTTTTTCTGCTATTTTGGTGATGATTTTTTAAGTTAGCTTACCAATTATTTTTGTTGGTAGTTAATTTATAATATATATATATATATATATATATATAAAGTTGTAGTATATTGTCAACTTAATGTGACAATCCCAATAAGGGAACACACTACTGCCGTTTAGCCCTAGGAAGCTGGACCGGTTCCTGTCTCCCCTTCGCAAACTTAAGGACACAGTAATTGTGTCAAGGCTGACAGGAAGCGGTCCAGCTTCCTAGGGCTAAACGGCAGTAGTGTGTTCCCTTATTGGGATTGTCACATTAAGTTGACAATATACTACAACTTTATCGCTCCACTACTGCTTAAATCTCTCTGAGAGATTTAGAAATATTATATTTCTAATATATATATATATAGGTGAGTGTGCATGTGTGTGGTCAACCTTGGAAGGTCAAACAGTTGTGGTCGCTGAAAAAGGTGATAGTAGGAGCAATAATTGTCAGCCTAGGAATAGTGAATAAAAATCCTGAGGAGTACATGGAAAAAATAGGGGCTGCAATAAGGGTGGAGGACTTTCAGAAAACACTATTGCTTGGAACCACACTTCCGGATTGTACTTGAAAAAGAAGAGGTATTAACTTAGTTCAGTGGTAGTGAACAGCTGACACCGTAGTACATCTCCAGAGTTAGAAGCTGTGCAAAGATAATAGTAATAATAATAATAATAATAATAATAATAATTACATGATGCAGTACCATGCAGTGGCTCTCTTGGCTTCTGATCTTAACTGATTGGAAGTGGTATCATCTCTTGTCTTGGTATAAAAGATGGGTTACAGCAAATATTCTGCTTAATACCACATATTTGCTAGTCAGTTGTTTGACCTCAACCAGTTGACCATGTCCCTTAGTAGCTAATGATAGATGCATCTCTGATCGCGAGCACAAGTAGTTGGGGAGCATCATAGCCATGTGTTGAGAGGAATTATCTGTGGAAACATGGATGTTATGTTCAACATCCTTAAATAACCCTGTCCGTCACAGGATTACTTATTTTTGCTAGCTTAGCAGACTAGAGTAACGTGTAATGAAATCTTCTTTTACAGAGAACACAACGCATCAATCGGTCCAGGAATAGATATCAGAATTTTACGATCATGAGTGAAACCTGTTAACCACTACTCAGAGTATCAGATGCTGCTATATACCACTGATTACGATGCGCTTCTTCATATTGTCTTGACTCTTGTGTGATGTTACTTCGTTGCCTAGGCTGGTGGGTGGGCAGGTCAACACTCTCCCTCATCATCGCGGGTTTTTCCATTTACAATTTAGTTTAACTGTAGGAGCGTAAAATGAAATATTTTGCTTAAAACCACAACTCTCAGGCGGTCTGCATTTCGAAACCGTGATCTTACGATCGTAAATGCAACACCGTTAACCACTACGCCACGTGTCTTCACATTATATTTTCTCAATTGGGATCCAAGTTAATAGAAAGACTTGGCCTTAAAAGAAGCAGACTAATGAAAAGTAGAAAAGCAGACTTTTGAAAAACGCTATATAATATCTCATTCAGATTAAATTTAACATAAATCCTTGTAATAGGATTTTAGCGAAGAACAATTACAAGTAGATGCAAATCACAACCAAGACGACTGCTTTGTTTCTTTAAAGAAATGAACAAACGCAAAGGAAAATAAAAACAGCTACAAATGGAACAGCGAATCGTAAGAAGCAAGTCGAGACAATAGAAATTGCGAAACAAATAAAGACGATGACATGAAAAGATTCTACACAGCGAATAACATTAAAAATAAAAACTCGATATACATCAATGGCTGAGAAATGCAGAAGACTGAGCTGGAATTGAAAGTTTGGATTGCAGCAAAAGAGCAGAAACTTTTATACCAGAGACCAGCAGAAACATGCAATCAAGCAGAAAGCGTTAAGTATGTGCAGAATATGAGAAGGCTCATCCATTTGGTTATTTCGTCTGACAAGTCAAATGACCAGCGTGTATTTAAATATTAATACTCTAATACAAAAAGTGTATGTATTTTGTGTGTGCGTATGTGTGGGGTCGTGCGTGTATTAGCAGTCTGTGCAGTCAGGTTTTGGGTAGGAATTCTTCCCCATTATGGAATTCGACTTTTCCAGCTTATTACTTCCTCCATCAAAGCGATGTTACCTTTTCGAACAACTGTAAAGACGGTGACCAGGAGACAGGCTGTAACTCTATGATAATTAATTTGTTGTTGCTGTTGAACTTGTTCATGCATTTATTACTGTTATTGTTTTTACTTTTGTTGCCGCGGTCGAAGTTGTGGTTATATCTGTCAGTGTTGGTTATGTTGCTGCTATTGTGAGGAGTT
>NC_142931.1:141355869-141368369 GCF_046866305.1 Octopus bimaculoides
CCTTCGATGCAAGGGATGTCTTTTGCATCGAAGGTCGGCGATTGTCGTACGCTGAAGAAGGGAAATAACCCTGAAACTCGAGTACGTACGTATCGTAGATCAAGATGGGAAAGATAACTTCCCTTGGAAAATACAGACAGGACACAGATGTGTGTCGATAGCCAGCTGGAGGAGATGTCCTCCTGGGGCTAAAAGCAACAGTAACATCCACCCCTCGGGGTCAGCCACATTTAAGTGGCAAATATACTTCACTTTATATATATATATATATATATATATATACACGAAAACACAGGAACCCACGCACTTACACGCACATACGTGCACTCACGAACAAACACATATATATAGATATGAATGCACAAATATGTCTGTATATGTTTATGTGTGCGCATGTGTGTGTGTGTGTGTGTCTGTGGATATGTTATGAATACAGATACATTACTGCCATGCTTTACTTCGTTTGTATATTCACACATACAGATGAATGTACACATGAACACCCCCCCCCCCAAATCCACCCACTTGTTAATTAATTCCCGTTCGCACCATTTGTTGATATGTTTATATGTTGCAATATTGAATTTCTTAAGGCCGGTGAGCTGGCAGAAACGTTAGCACGCCGGGCGAAATGCTTAGCGGTATTTCGTCTGTTTTTACGTTCTGAGTTCAAATTCCGTCGAGGTCGACTTTACCATTCATCCCTTCGAGGTCGATAAATTAAGTACAAGTTGCGTACTGGCGTTGATCTACTCGACTGGCCCCCTCACCTAAATTTTCGGGCCTTATGCCTAGAGTAGAAAAGAATATTGAACTTCCTAAGGGCAATGAGCTGGAAGAGAAGTTAGCACCTTTCAGGGTCGATTAAATAAGTACCAGTCACACACTGGTGCCGATGTAATCGACTTCATCCTGTTGTCTTTCTTTGTCTGTCCCCTCTATGTGTAGCCCCTTGTGGGCAATAAACAAAGACATATTGAATTCCTTAACGTCTGTACTCAGAAACCGCTATAATATCTACATCAGCTACCATCATCACCACCACCAACACCACCACCACCTCCACCACCACTTCCACTACTACTACTACTACTACTATAAATACTGCTTCTACTACTACTGCTAGTATAGGTCATGATTGTAACACGATTATCGACATATATGTCAATAAGCTAATTAATAAATTTAATTACCAGTAAAAAAAAATAGAGGAGAAAGTGGAAGAAAGTTTGCGGAAAAGACGTTTGTTAGATAACAGGTTATGATAACAATGTGAATACAACAATGGATCCAAACGCCACTGTACAGATATAGGCTGGAATGAATTAATTATATTTGGTGAAACCCGGATGTGGGGGAAGAGGGGTAAATGAAAACACATATCTTCGTATGATCAGGGAATGCGTAATAACAGAATTGGAAGGGAATATTTATGAGTGAGCAAAGTTGCTTTGAATGTGATATCTACTACGAGAATCAATGGTGACGAGCGACAATGAATGTATATATTTATCTGTATGTCTGAATGATATTTACTGAAAGACACACGCCTCAGCTCAAACACTGACACACGTGCTAACACCAAGTCTCACTCGTTTTTTCTACTTCTCTTTTTCTTCTACTTTCATATTCTTTTACTTGTTTCAGTCATTTGACTGCGGCCATGTTGGGTTACCGCCATTATTCGAGCAAATCGAAACCAGGACTTATTCTTTGTAAGTTTATTACTTATTTTATCGGTCTCTTTTGCCGAACCGCTAAGTTACGGGGACGTAAACACACCAGCATGAGTTATGAAGCGATGTTGTGTGTGTTTGCATGTATGTATTTATGTATATATCTATATATATCACATCTTGTATTATCCAACTTTAATGTGCCCTTTGGTTAATGTAATTTTAATTCTGTAGCTATATAATGCGAAATTAGGTCTGCCACTACCTATATTAATATAGTTGTTATTATAAACTATTTGTATTGCCCCAGATAACAATAAGAATATTAATATCTATATAAAATTTCGCTTCTGAATATTTTTTCTGCTGATATAGATAGATAGATAGATAGATAGATAGATAGATAGATAGATAGATAGATTGATAGATAGAGAGATTTATTTATGTATATACGCACATATGTATGTATTATGTATCTATGTATATATGTATGTATATTGTATACTGTTCTTACACATTGTGACTAAGACCTGAATATAAATCCCATCTCCATTATAATATTTGGACTAGACACAACATAAATATTAAAAAAGAACAAGCCTTAAAATTTTGTCTTTGTTAGAAGCTGGTTGGAATTATCAAGTACTGATTAGGCTTTTAGTATTATAAGAATGTATTGATTTGTACTGGTATCGATTACATTGTAGAAATATCACTATAAATTGAACTCTCTAGAGGAATCCCAGATTGATTTGTAAAGTCTCTCTTCCGGAACGATGAGCATGAATCTGATCATTGAATGAAGGAGACGGTATTAATAATAATAATAATAATTAGTAGTAGTAGTAGTAGTAGTAGTAGTAGTAGTAGTAGTAGTAGTAGTAGTAGTAGTAGTAGTAGTAGTAGTAAATAAATAAATAGATAATTAAAGCCCTGATGCAGTACCAGGCGGTGGCTCTCATGGCTTCTGATCTTAACAGATTGTTTTGTTTTGCTTTGGTATAAAAGATGGGCTACAGCAAATATTCTGCTCAATACCAGAGGTTTGCTTGTCAGTCGTTTGAGCTTGTCCCTTAGTGGCTGACGATATAAACATCTCCGATCATCAGCAGAAGTAGTTAGGGGTGCATAATAGTCATGTGTTGACAGGAATTTTGTTGGGAGTGGGGTTTAAATTTCACCTCTGGAAACATGAGTGTTTCGTTCAACATCCTTAACGAAACCTTATTCAGGCACCTTTTGAGCGAGACGGCATACTCGACCTGATGAAAACTCTAACTAGGACCCACCTGCAAGATCATGCGCTGTTTATCTTCATATTAGATCATTACCGTGCCACGCACATATGGTTGTGAAGCTTGGGACATGTGTACCCTTATGAGACGGGTAGTCATGACAGGTATATTGGGCTTCATATATTTTTACACCAGTGACATGCACTGTTCTCTCACTCAATAATAATAAGGATGATGATGATGATAATAATAATAATAATAATAATAATAATAATAATAATAATAATAATAATAATAATAATAATAATAATAATAATAATAATGAAGCTATGCCAACATTATGGAATAGCAACAGAAAAAAGATGGTATAAACACACGCCAGAAAAGGTCACAGAAAACGAGAAAGCAACCATACTCTGGGATATGCCAATACACACAGATAGAGAAATTAAGGCAAATAGACCAGATATAGTTGTCAAAGATCATGAAGGAAAAAAATGCCTTCTAATTGATGTTTCAATACCAGCAGATGACAACGTTTCTCTAAAAGAAATGGAAAAACTTTCAAAATACAAAGACCTGGAAATAGAGATAACTCGAATGTGGAATCTAAAAACAGAAACAATTCCTATCATAGTAGGTGCCTTAGGTATAATAAAAAAATATTCAGACAAATACATAACAAAAACACCAGGACTTACAAATATATATAACATACAGAAAATTGCACTACTGGGTACTGCACACATTCTACGCAAAACACTTTCAATACAGTAAACATAAGAGCACCACAGCAAACCACAGCACATACCCAAGGCGCACAGAGCTGCGCTCGGTAGTGAAGTGAAAGTACGTTATAAAAATAAAACTACTGAATGATAATAATAATAATAATAATAATAATAACAAGAGCACTCAGAGAGCGCAAACCTCCACCAAGGCAACACCAACGTCCTCTCAACGATTAGCCGGAGATGTTTTTTAAAATGAGAATATCTGAAATAAACTCGACTGCCCTCACAGACGAGAATACTGTAGATGAACCTGACTGCTCTCAAAAAGTAAGTTATAAAATCGGAAAAATAATCAAAAATCCTTGTCCGGTGCCGGATCGATCCCAAAATCTAATCAGTTCGTGCCAGTCACGAGGCCAAACATCCCTACAAGTTTCATACGAATCCATCCGGGAGTTCTTAAAATATCTTGTCCACGGTCAAACAAACGAACACGACTGGAAACAATGCCTCCGCCTTAGCGAAGGTATAATAATAATTACGACGATGTTGGCGCTGAGGGTTTTGTGGAGGAGGGTAGGTAAAAGCAACATGAGAAATTCTACTTGTAATATATATATTTTATTTCACCTCGAGAGCAAAATAAACAGAAGCTTTTGCAAGGAAATAACATAGGAAGACAGGTTGCCTTACATGAACACGCAAAATGTATGTATATATATATATATATGTGTGTGTGTGTGTGTGTGTGTGTGTGTGTGTGTGTATACGTATATGCACATATATATATATATATATATATATATATATATATATATATATATATATATATATATATATATATATATATATATATATGCATATATATATATATATACATATACATACACCCACACACAAACACACATACATACGTATATATATATATATATATATATATATATAAATCCGCTCTACCGGTCATTCACTACAACATCTGTCTTTGTTCGGATTGTCTTTGCACAGGGGGGTCATCCGGACTCCCGCCTTTGCCGTGAGCAGGGATTAATACGACGAGCTTCTTTCGGTTTTCGTCTACCAAATCCACTCACAAGACTTTGGTCGGCCCGAGGCTATAATAGATCACTCTTGCCCCAAATGCCCCTCAGTGGGACTGAACCTGGAACCATGTGGTTGAGAAGCACTTTGATAACTTCATCTGCTTTACTTGCTATAGACGAGTTACTGAAAATTATATTCAACACCAAACGGTAGTATGTGTCAAATAGTCCAACACTCCGTACATTTAGTCGGTGCATTTCTTATGACGAAAAGTTGTAAAAATTACCGGAGGCAAGACAGCACGGTATTATATGAAACGTTGGCTGAACTTTGTCCTATCGACTTGTTCGAGGCAGCATCTGCAAAGCTGTGTAGAAAGCTGTTCATTTTTTGTCTTGTTATTAGGTAATTATTACTATTCTCGTTGTTGTTATTGTTAAACTAACCAGTAAAAACTGTACTCCCTTTTATTATTATTATTATTATTACTATTATCAACTGAGCTCCATTTCTAGTTGTGTTTGTTGTAGACGTCAAAGTTAATCTCTCATCAGCAGTTTTGTCTTGAATGCAAACAAAACGACACAGCTTCTTTTCTAGTTTGTGTTTTTTGTAGATGTCAAAGTTAATCTCATATCAGCAATTTTGCCTTGAATGCAAACAAAACCAAACGGAAACATTCCCCCTAAAAAATTTCACTTTTCTTGGTAGTGTTTATAATTTCTACTAAAATCACAAAGGAAATATATAACTTTTGAAATATAATCAACAAAGTAAAATCGAAACTCAGGAGTTACGCGTAAAATGTCTCGTCAGAACACGAAGCAGCATCAACGACGGTGATCATAACAAGAAACAAAAGCACATTAACAAATACACCAACAACAATAACAACAACAACAGCAATAATAATTGTTTACAAAATTCTTTTAGCACGGGGCCAGAAATTTTAGGGCGAGATATCTACTCTATTACATCGATCTCAGTCTTCTTCTTCTTCTTCTTCTTCTTCTTCTTATTCTTATTATTATTATTATTATTATTATTATTATTATTATTATTATTATTATTATTATTATTAATGGATGATTGGGGCTTTATTCAATAAAAACTGCTTAATTATTTAATGTTTCGATAAGTACAGTGTCAAAAGTCATGTTTCCATTCCAAAACCAGCTCAGGTAGAAATAATTATGGACGGATAGCAAAGCACACAAAGAGGATGCGCAGAATATTGAAATGTATTGTGCATAAATATTCATCGAACTACAGCGGCAAAGGGGACAGCAGAACTAAATCATCATGTTGCCAAGCCTTAAACAATGCCATTCGTTGTGTTCTCTATAAAACCGGATACAATGAGAAAATGACAAATGCTAAATATCTCTCCCTGCATCAAAATTGATAAGAAGAGAATAAAATGGTATCCACTCTAACAAAAGTTGTAAATGGTTTAATGAAGGAATGATGTTTTCACTGAGTAATAACTATTCGCTGTTTCTAGTACCGTGGACTTGTTTATTTCTGAAGACGTCTCAAAGAAACCTTCATCCCGAGCTGTTTGGACGCGGTCTTGGAGCATGGAGGAGACTTTGTAATATCTTGGTTCAGGCATACCACGTTCTTCTATTTGTTCTACATGAGAGTTAAAGACAAGTATTATCTGAGTATTTCGGCTGAGCATGTTCATCCTATGATACATATACTATTAGTGTTCCTATATATAAGAGCAAATTTCCAGGACGATTATGCGCCGATTCACACGCTTAATGTTATTCATATGTGTTACCAAGTACGGAAAAGTAAAGTAGATCCCAATAATCAACAGTTCTCGAAATATTCGAGCGTTAATGGTGCATTTTAGAGCAGCAAGTGGCGAGACACTTTTCTCTAGTGTCGTTGCTGAAAGAACCAGCATATTCAACTTGGAGAATGGCTGCGAATACTCTAAGAACTACCTACAACGTGTTTCAATCAATTGCTCCGTGTTAAATGTGTGATTGATGCCAAAGTTGAATGAACGCCGTATAACATAATACAAACTTACATTTAACGGTGTTTCCACTATTTTTGTCCAACCCTGTATACATGTATTTGGTGTTCAGCGTTTTTGACCTTATTAGAAATCCAAGATTTGTCGCTGAAAATTTCAGTTTTATATTATAAAATTCTCTTACTTGTCTTCTCTCTCTCTCTCTCTCTGCCCTAGACCCCGAGGTAAAAACTGCGTAGAGAGAGGCAGTTCTGGAAATGCTAATGAACTGTGACCTCGTTTTGAATGTGACTTAATGAATGTTAACAAGCATTTTCTAAGATACATATAGGATTTAAGATCAAATTTTGTATGCCATAATATATTACATATTAGATATCTTATTTCTGTATTTATATATATATATATATATATATATATATATATATGCATATATATAGATATGCGCTTACATACATACATAGACGTTTGCAGATAAACATATGTGTATCTACATACCAACGTTCACGAGTATACACACACACACATATATATATTATAAATGTGTGCGTGTGTGTGTGTGTATGTGCGTGTGTACGTCGTTACCATTTAGGTCGCGGAATAAATAGATAAATAAACTTTACATTATGCTGTCTCACATATAATTCACTTTTCTCTGTTCGCATAAAAATATTACACTGCTTTTGTTTCATTCTCTCTCTCTCCCTCTCTCTCTCTCTCTCTCTCTCTCTCTCTCTCCGTTTCTTTTCTCTCTCCGCTTTCTGATAACCTCTTTCTCCTCCTCACCTCTTCTCTCTGACTTTCTTCTACTTAAATCAATATTTCTCTTTTAACATAGTTTATTCTATCCATTTTCCATCTCAACCACATTTAATATATATCAATACGTGCCTTCTCTATCGTATTCTTATTATGGAACGCTATATTCCCTCCAAATATTTCTTATGCACAATCGACGGCGTCATTTCAGCATATCGCCTCAACGCATGTTGTACTTTACACATAATCTTTCATTTTAACAGTTTAAAACTGAATATATGTTACTGATGCAAAACGCTAGAGTACCTAAACGATGCATCTTGCCTTTCTAAAATAGTAATAAAACATTCCTCAAACCACAACATATCGTGATGAAAATATCAAAGGACATAGGAATATGTTGTGCTAGAAAATTCAAAAAGTAGCCCTGTAATGTATTATAGGATATGTTTATAGACTTCATCCCCAACACTGTTTTACGGCGATGTCTCTACAAATGTGAAGGCACGAGGCCAATTGTCAGAATATTGTGGTAGCGGTGGCAAGATCATTGCTTCGATTCCTGGTCCGGGTAGGCGTTGTGTTCCTGAGCAAAATACGTCATTACAGGCTGTTCCATTTCACCTTGTTGTAAAGAAGTTAACCTACGATGAACTGGTTCGCTTTTCGGAATAATGTTGTAGTCTGTATCATTTATGTACTACGAAAACTGAGTAGCCAACATTACCAGTCCTAATACTCGAGACTGTAATGTCCTGTGTTACCTTGTTGTTGTTGTTGGCACTCCGTCGCTTACGACGTCGAGGGTTCCAGTTGATCCGATCAACGGAACAGCCTGCTCGTGAAATTAACGTGCAAGTGGCTGAGCACTCCACAGACACGTGTACCCTTAACGTAGTTCTCGGGGATATTTAGCGTGACACAGAGTGTGACAAGGCTGACCCTTTGAATTACAGGCACAACAGAAACAGGAAGAAAGAGTGAGAGAAAGTTGTGGTGAAAGAGTACAGCAGGGTTCGCCACCATCCCCTGCCGGAGCCTCGTGGAGTTTAGGTGTTTTCGCTCAATAAACACTCACAACGTTCGGTCTGGGAATCGAAACTGCGATCCTATGACCGCGAGTCCGCTGCCCTAACCACTGGGCCATTGCGCCTCCACTCCTGTATTACCTCTCTCTCTCTCTCTCTATATATATATATATATATATATATATATAGAGAGAGAGAGAGAGAGAGAGAGAGAGAGAGAGAGGTAATACAGGAGTATATATATATATAGAGAGAGAGAGGTAATACAGGAGTATATATATATATATATATATATATATATATATATATATATATATATATATATATATATATGAAAGAAAGTTTGAAAATGCACTTATTTTTAAAAAATATATATATATATATATATATATATATATATATATATATATATATATATATATATATCGTTGACTGAACACTATTCAATTTTTTTTCTCCGTGTTTTTCTCCTTGTCTCCGTATTCTTTCTGTTGAAGAGCGTAGCTCGAAACGTCAAAGACTTTCCGTATTCCCGAGCGTCATACTAATATATACTTTTGTTATTTACACCACCTGTCCTCGTCTGTTGTTATTATTTGTATATTCTCCCATATATATATATATATATATATATATATATATATATATATATATATCATATCTCTCAAAATGTTCGTGAAAAGATGCTTTTCAACAACTGTGTACCCACTCTAAATATCTATGAAGACATTGCTTATCACCTTTACTAATATTAGAGGTTAAGGTAAACTGGATACAGTAGTTTGTATATTTGACTCTTTTCTTGTCAGCTACAACGAATATCAAACTATTGTTGCGGAAATAGCGTTTAGTTTATGACTCTACTCTTATGAACGATAGAAAATATCGCTAGATTTAACAGCTAGTATTGAGTGTTACGACAAATATAAAGTTTACGTTTGACAATTTACTCGTGCTTTCCACAAATATATTGTAAAGAACTACAACTAAAAGTTGAAGGTTATGAACTCAGTGAGACATTAATAACTATGTGATATGAAGATAATAAAGGGATATTGATTGAAAATACAGAATGATAGAAATGAAGCGAACATTATTTACGTTATTTACATTACTTACATTTGACGGATATTTGTCCTCATCTTGTTTGTTGCTAACACGAAGTTTCGGCTGATATACACTCCAGTCTTCATCCGGTGTCTTGGGGAAATTTCGAACGAGGGTTCTCATTCCTAAGGTATTTTTCGATATTATTATCATTATTATTATTATTCAGTTCACTGCCTGGAATTGAACTCGGAATCTTGGGGTTAGTAGCTCGCGCTCTTAACCACGACGCCATATAGAACTGTAGAAGCGAACATAGTTATTCATATTAACGCTTTGTCTTTCCTGTGCTTCCTATGTGATAAACACGACATATTTCCATGCTTCATATATGATACATATTCCCGATTTTTCCCATCACCGGAGTAACTTGGGGCTTCTATTACTCAGAAAGAATTGAATAATAGCTCAGTAAAACCCCAAAAGCAAGCATGGGCGTTTATCACAAACTTGTAGAAATGTTTTGTTCCGGCAAAGGGTTAAAGAGGATATGTGTGGGGAATGTATCATCAATATTATCCCCCACGGCGATTTATCTTAATCCTCAAATGCCTCGATGGGGTGGCCATCGAAAAAACAATGGCAGTTAATTGCATAAACTTCTCCGACGATTACTTTGAGAGACTCAAATTTGTTGCTACATTTAACACCATCTAAGATCACATCTAACGACAAGCTCTTCATCTGACTGAGATAGAATTGCTCTCCAGCAAAATCCACTTCTGACCAACAAATGAGCTCCTAATCCCTTCACACTCTGTCTCTCCCTCTTCTATGGATAGAACTTCGTTATCAGCTCCTCGAATCTAGCTGGACTCGTTCAAACCCCCTCCCACCACTCCTCAGCGATTCCGATACACGTTTCCCTCCACGTCTTTTCATATACACACTGTAGACACACTTTGACTTCTTGTCACCAAATGCAATTCTTCCTACCTTTATCATAAGCTTTCAGAAATCTCTTTCCTGTCTCGTTATGGCTGGCACTATCGACTTACAATTATTGCCAGGGTACATTAACAGCAATGATCTCACATATGTCGCTACTTGTATGATATCCACGAAAATGTTTCCTTCTGCAAGGTCGAATAATAACAAATAAAACATGATTGAGTATGGTCATTCAGAAAAAACATATAACGTTTTAAGTTAAATATGCAATGGTTAAAAGTTGATGGCTATGGTTTCGGGTCCTATAATGCGACAATTTATATCTTTTGTAGCACTCGTACATTAGCTATTTTTTCAACCACTAAAGTAACAAGGTACTAATGAAATGATAGCTTTGTAATACGCAGAATATATGAAGAAGGGCTAAGAGTGTGAAAACAAGCGTGGATGTTTAAAACAAACTTGAAAATGCGTTGGATAGGCAAAGGTTAGTTATAACTTAACGTCTACTGATTATATCGACACCAGATGAACACAATGTAAAAAAGGTTCTAGGTGGAATTAGAACTTTGGTTATATAGAAATGTGTGTAAATACCTCAATATATTTCATCTCGCACACTTTAATATATGTCAATCTGTCATCAGAGTAAATAATTTTTTCTAACTTACGCTACAATCAGACATTTTCTAGAAGAAACTTCGTTGATTAAATCATCCCAATTCTTGACTGCTATTTGTACTCATCTATCTTGATAGCATTTTATTCTTCCTTATTACAAGTGTGTGGTACTGACTTAATATAATGAAACATATAGCTTGAGACTATGTCTACGAATTAACTTGCTGTGACAGAAAGTGGGGTCAATTAGATAAACAAATATTATTCAAATTGATGGTTATATTGATAGCTGCGTCAGCAAATAGTAGCCCGGCTATTTATTATTTCACTACTGTTCAATGCTCCTTCAAATGCCATGATATTTCCACGCCTATATTGATAATTAATATTCTGAAGAGTAATTCAATTAGAAGCGTAATATACTTCAGTCTATTTAATTAACAGCAATCCATCTTCCGTAAAACATAGCTTCGTGTGATTTTAAAAGACATCACCATTTTATATTGTCAGTGTCAAGATTGAATTCAAATATCATCCGCTTGATTTTCCTTATCATATCAATGTGACATATACACATCTTGTTCTTTTAGAACAAATCTTTACTAGCAGATCTATGTTAAAGGATTAGCAGCCGTTGCTGTGGTTTATACGAGGGGACACATTGTCTAATGCAGAGTTTTTCAAACTGTGGGTCCTGACTCTTCAGTGGGTAGTTAGATAAATAAAATGGGTCGCGACAAACAAGAGGGAAATAAAAATAACCGCAAGTGGGTGCAAAGTGCTGAATATAAACCAGTGCTTTTTAAACTGTGAGTCCCGGCCCTTCAGTGGGTTGCGAGACAATTAAATTGGGTCGCGACAAAAAGGTATGAAAAACGCTTGCCTAATGTGTTCCTTTTTAAACCGAGAATCCTGTGATATTAGGGAAAATTCAGCTGCTCATCACTTCATCCAATCATGTTAGGCATCTACGTTAGGGCTTCAAGGTTGACGTGAATAAATATCAGAAATACGTGTTGTTTCACTCTTTTTGTCGTTTCTTTACCAGAGCGTGGCATGATTTGAACGAAAATTCAGCCGTTCTTTAGTTTTTCTTTACAAGTTGCGAAATCACTTTGGCACGGGTAAGTGCTAGGACTAGGTTGTGAATGATTTAATGGACAATATTTCTCACTGCAATTAGTTCTGTTTCGTGGTTATATCATTTTGCGTCGTATTGGTAGAGTCACGTGCTAACTACTGTATTTCATCCTCAAAAAATAATACAAAAAAAATGTAAATTAATTCTCGGAAATAACAATGAATAAACATTCACTTTCAAAGCAAATATTTGCATATAAATTCAATATGAAAACAAGATATACATGAATTGAAGACAAACATTAAGTATACATTTATTGAAGGAGAGGCTAACA
>NC_142931.1:141373369-141380869 GCF_046866305.1 Octopus bimaculoides
AGTGATCTGCCCTTTGTATTTGAATTCCACGAGCAAGCTGTTCTGTTGAAACTTCGTCGTAGTAACCGACAGAGTGCCATATTACTAGATACGAAAGGCCGTACAGAATTAATTTGAGACTGCTTCTGTACGGTGTGAACATGTTTAGGGAATGAATGGACCTACAGTTTTTTTTTTTGTGGTTCGTTTGGTTGTTTATTTTACCATGTCAATTTCATCATTTATGGCGGCACGATCGCTCTGTACCTCGTCAAATCAAGCTACTTTGTTTACCTGACATTCCATAGTTATTTGAGATATATATTAGTGATTTCCCGTAGAAGACCAACAATCTGTAAACGTATTTATTTATTATCACCATATTGGTGCTTTCCTTTTACCCAACATTCTCACAACTGTGCAAAAAAAAAAAATGAAAGTTTGAAAGCAGATTTTGTATTACTACTGATGCCGATACAGTTTCCTTCCATCATTGTATCTATTAAAAAACCTTTTGTCTGACGAAGGAAATCCGGAAGAAAACTTTTCCATATCTCAGATCCAAATGAATGAAAATTTCTTTGAGAAAATTCTCTTTTTGCAAGGAAATTTTTCTATATCCTCCTGTTTGTAGATTAACAGTAAACTCATAGCCTCATGTGTTATATTTTTCCAATAATAGAATTTTTCATTTAATGTTTATATTTCATGTTTTGTTATCAATTTCCTCCCAAGATTTTGGTTATAGAAAACCCTTATATTTTTGTCATTTTTTATGGAGAAACTGCAGCTTAGCAGTTTGGCAAAAATGACCGAGGGAATGAGTAGCATGCTTAAAAACAAGTCCGGGGTTCGATTTGCCCGACTAAATTCGTCAAGGCCACGGCCCGAGAAACGAAACAACTAAAAGATAAAAGATTATGTTCCGTGAACTTATACATCATCTTAACATTATAATAGCATTTGCATGTTCGTTTATAAGATACAAATTCTATTTCTTAATCTAATTCCGTTATTCCTATGTGGTGAAATGTATTATGAGTTATTTCATTATGGCGTCCGTTGCAAACGTTTCCTTAGTATTCTTTCAAAATTATTGACGGTTTATATAAGTTAGCTTTTATTGCCGAATACGTGTCTTATTCTATTTTCATATAGTCTCCAATTATATTATCACATACTTTTAATATTACCGCGCTGATTTTCCCCCTTATTTCCCTCGGAAAGAGAAACCGTTTAGAGATTGGGGTTTTTAAATACTTTTAAAGACGTATATATTTTATATAGGTGTCCCACGGTTTAGACTTGAAGAGCGTAAATGAAAGTAATGTGAATGTGCTGATAGCCGTATCGGTTTGTTTACAGTTCTATAAGTCTCTTCTATGCCAGAATTTGCCTTCTTTAAAATGTCCTCGAAATTCGACAAATAAACCTGGGTTTAGAATACTGAATGCTATTTGTGGCAGCCATTTTTCGGGCCAAGAAATATACCCGATCTCCTAGTGATATAGCCACAAAGAGGTTCAACCCCCTTCTGTATATACTGATGGAAGGAAACGGCGAGTAAAATTACTCTTAGATATACCACAGACGTTGTAACACTCTTTATACCACTGCTTGGTGTTGATATTACCGATGTCAACATTTAACATGTAAGCGCAAGCATTTTTGGAGTAAAATTTTAAAAATAACCTGTTCCTCTATCCGATCCGACTGACGTCAAGACATTTAGTAAAATATCGTTTTGTTTTTGTAAGAAACCAAAAAGCAAACTCACTCGGATTTGGTTATATCAACGCAACTGTAGGAAAAAAATGGTATTTTCGATGATTTTCGAAACCAACAAGTCTGTGTATGACTGTGCCTTACTTGAATGTCTACATGCACGTGCGTATGCAAATATCTGGTGATTCCATAAGTATCATATGATTTACCAATGTATTATCTGGTAAAATATTAACGACCGGTAAGAGCAGCAGCAAACCCATGTATTACAAGCGGTTACTTTTACTAGAGACATTGAAGAAATGATATCGTCTGTGATTTTGAAATTCGGATATTGCTAATGATTGTGACATATGCTGCGTGGCTATTTAGAGATTTGTTTGCGTGTATTTTGAGTTTCGTGTTAAAATAGGTATTATTAGTGGAAAAAAGGAAAACAGTAGATCTGTTTATATATACATGCATATATGTGGTTGTATATGTGTAGACGCAGGAGTGGTTGTGTGGTAAGTGGCTTCCTTACCTGCCATACGGTTCCGGGTTCAGTCCCACTGCGTGGTATCTTGGGCAAGTGTCTTCTACTATAACCTCGGGCCGACCAAAGCCTTGTGAGTGGATTTGGTAGTCGGAAACTGAAAGAAGCCCGTCGTAGATATGTATATATATATATATATATATATATATATATATATATATATATATATATATATATATATATGTGTGTGTGTGTGTCTGTGTGTGTGTGTGTGTGTGTGTGTGTATGTGTGTTTTTGTGTCTGTGTTTGTCCACGCAACAGCTTCCGATAGAAACAGCAGCAGCTGTACAACTAAACGCTACAATCAATACATAAAACTAAACACCCCAAGGAAGTGCTCCATTATGGCCGCAGTCCAATTATAATTATTCTTGTCAAAACGTTGTGATATGAGGGAGATTTGCCTGCTAATTCTACCAGATCAAGCAAACTCATTCACGATCTTTCTCTCAGTTGGGGGTGAATTTGTAATTCAATTCTAACTGAATTTACATTCAGATCTCTCTATCACGAAATGAATCATGTATTATTGATTAGAATTTGATTTTAGATTTTAGCATTAATTAGGATATCTTTCGAGCGAGTAACCCCTCTATCACATAGTGGCCTGGCGTGAGAGGATTTAATGACCAACATCTTATCTATGCTGAAGCATCTTTTCAATTTATTTGAATGGATGTTACTAATAATTGATTTATGTTACTTAAAATTTAATCCGCATCAGATGTAAGGTATTTGTTATCCTCAAATATTGATATCTAAAGATTACATTTCATTAAGAATCGATTTTATAACATAAGGATTTGCACTAAAATATTTTGTTTAATTAAACTAAAGTGCATCATCAATGTGTATACACACACACATACATTTGCATGCGTGTGTGTGCTGTATGATATATACATATATATATATATATATATATATATATATATATATATATATATATATATATATATACATATAGGCACACAAATACCAACTTGTATACATATATACACACATGCGTGCATACATCTGCATACGCGCTTTGATATATATATATATATATATATATATATATATATATATATATATGATAAAGAATAAATGGAGCAAAACGCATATAATTAATTAGTTCCTTTAATTCCAATATATTATATGCGTTTTGCTCCATTTATTCTATTCTTTATCATAACTTGTGATCGCGGCTCTTTCTGTGGCTTAGGGCATGTCTGAGAGGGCCATTATGAACAGTAATTGTCCCAAAACAGTGCCTTGTATATATCTGTGTGTGTGTGTGGGTGGGTGTGCATATATTGGGACACTACGTCACAAACTGTGTTAGCAACATGAAATACGAAAACAAATGAGTCAAAGACGCAAACAACGAGAGTAAAATTGGAAAACAGGACAAGTAAAGAAAGAGAAACGATCCTGTATCAGTTGTCAACTCTCTACTCTTCATTTCTATTCTTCATTAGGTACATATATATTTTCCGTGTACCAAATCCACTCACAAGGGTTTGGTCGGCCCAAGCCTATAGATGAAGACACTTGCCCCAAGTACCATGCAGTCAAACTGAACTCGGAACTATGTGGTTGGTAAGCAAACTACTTACCACACAGCCACTCCTATTATTTATATATATATATATATATATATATATATATATATATATATATATATATATATATATATATATATATATATATATATATATAAATATATATATATATATATATATATGTGTGTGTGTGTGTGTGTGTGTGTGTGTGTGTGTGCGTGCGTGTATGTGTATGTATGTATATATATATATATATATATATATATATATATATATATATATATATATACATACATATATATATATATATATACATACATATATATATATATATATATATATATATATATATATATATATATATATATATATATATATATATATATATATATATATATATATAAGCAATGTTAATTCTCTAAATGAAGTATTAACAGTAACTGCACGATAAAGTGTAGTATATTGCCACTTAAGTGTGGCAATATACTACACTTTATCGTGCAGTTACTGTTAATACTTCATTTAGAGAATTAACATTGCTTGTTTTCACCTTTTCGATATCAGTGAAGAATTTCACTTGAAAAGAAGATATAAGATTGCCAGGTTTTTGTCTCTCTCACCAAGGTCAGCGGCTATCGGACGCCGACGAAGGGAAATAACCCTGAAATCCGGATCCGTTCGTGCTGCAGATGTTGGTGAGAGGGATAACTACCCTTGGCAAACAGGACACAGTCGTGTGTCGATAAGCCAGCTGGAGGAGATGTCCTCCTGGGGCTAAAAGCAACAGTAACATCCACCCCTAGGGGTCAGCCACACTTAAGTGGCAATATACTACACTTTATATATATATATATATATATATATATATATATGTATATATATATATATATATATATATATATATATAGGTACATTATTTGGGAGAGGGATTAAAAATATTTCCATTCCAGAATGTAAGGTGATAGTGCACTTTCGTTTAAATGAAGACAAGTTATTTGCTCTGTGTCTATATACATGTGTGTATGGGTGTGTGAGTATGTCGATAAAATTGCACTCATGCAGTGAATGTGCTTACCACTTTCCATTCTTGTCATATGGTGTGTGTTTGTGCCAACTGAATAACATCCATCTTGCCAGGCTAGAAGCTTGCATTCAACCGACATGCAAATACAATAATACAATTTGAAATTGTGTGTTTGTTTGGGTGTATGTGTGTGTGTTTGTGTGTGAGTGTGTGAGTGAGTGCCTATGTATGTGTGTGCGCGTGTACACATATACATGTACACAGATAAACACACAACCACTTTATATTGCAACATATGTTCCAGCATGCAGTCTCGTCTTTCAAATAATCATTGAAAATCGCATGCAAAAAGTATTCGCTTTCTCTCCCCTCTCTCTTCCCTCTCTCTCTCTGCCTTTACATATCATAAACACCAACACAAACATACCCCAGCACTCATACCTGTACACGCACACGTCACGGGCAAATGAAACGCCCATACAATCTTATTTGTATTAAACGTTTAACATCAAATGCGACAGATGTCAAGCAAAATGCGAAACATGGTACAACTTTACCTCACTCAAATGTCACACGCTATTATTATCGATTGTCAGTTTTATATTCAAAATTGATTGATTTTCTAGGACAAGTGGAATTTTAGTTTCCTTCTTTTATTTAAATAGATTTTTTCTAGGAATGAAATGCAGAAATAAAGAAATACGATAAGGTACACAGATAATACGTGTTGTATTCGCAAATGTGAAAACTTGACAACACAAACTTTGTCGTTGTTGTTATTATTATTATTATAATAACTATTATTATTATTATTATAACTATTATTATTATTATTAAGGCGGCGAGCTGGCAGAATCGTGAGCACGCCGGCTGGAATGATTAGCGGTATTTCGGCTGCCGTTACGTTCTGAGTTCAAATTCCGCCGAGGTCGGCTTTGCATTTCATCCTTTCGGAGTTGATTAAATAAGTACCAGTTAGGACACTGGGGTCAATGTAATCGACTTAATCCCTTTGTCTGTCCTTGTTTGTCCCCTCTTTGTTTAGCCACTTGTGGGCAATAAAGAAATTATTATTATTATTATTATTATTATCATTACAATTATTATTATTATTAAGGTGGCGAGCTGGCAGAATCATTAGCACGCCGTGCGATATGCTTAGCGGCATTTCGTCTGTCTTTACGTTCTGAGTTCAAATTCCAGCGCGGTCGACTTGCTTTTCCTCATTTCGGAGTCTATGATATTAGTACCAGTTGAGTACTGGGTTCGATGTAATAGATTTAACCCCCTCCCTCGAAGTTGCTAGCATTATGGCGAGTTCAAATTCTTCCCGCGTCGACTTTACCTTACGTCCATTCCGTGTCGATAAATTAAATACTAGTGAAAGACTGGAGTCGATGTGATCGACTAATCCCCTCTCGCCAAATTTCAGGCCTTGTGTCTATAGCAAAAGGATTATTAGTATCATCATTATTATTTTTATTATTATTATTATTATTATTATTATTATTATTATTATTATTATCAGCACTATTATTAAGGCGGCAAGCTCGCAGAATCGTTTGCGCGCCAGACGAAATGCTTAGCAGTATATCGAGGGTCACTACGTTCTGCGTTCAAATTTCGCCCTTTCATCTTTTCGGGGTCGATTGAATAAGTACCAGTCATGCACTGAGGTCGATTTGATCGACTTAATCCACTCCCCCAAGTTGCCGCTGTGGCAAAAATTTGATATCATTATTATTATTATTACTATTATTATTTTTATTGTTATTATTATTATTATTATTATTATTATTATTATTATTATTATTATTATTATTATCATCATTATTATTACCATCATCGTCATTATTGAATGAGAGAGCAGGGCATGGGATCAAAGTGACACTGGGTTAAAATATAAGTAACCCAGTGTAGCCATCATGACAACCCGTCTGATAAGGGTACATGAGGCACACGCTTCACAACCATATTGTGCGCGAGATGGTGATTTCATATTAAGATAAAGGGCGCATGAACTTGCAGGTGGGTGCCCAGTTATGATTTTCCGCAGGTTGAATAGCCCATCCCACTCAAAAGATCCCTGAATAAGGGTTGTTTAAGGACGTTGAACGAAACACTTATGTTTCCATAGCACATCATTCAAAATACTGGCAAAATACTGCCCAGATTTTAACTAAGGACCTGTACCTTCATGGAAGTCCCGACCAACATCTATATCCTCTGGAAAAGGAGGATCTGTGATCCTTATTCTTCCGACTGTATTCTACCTTTGCTCTTTATTCTAGTATTTACTTCTTTATTCTTCAATTTTATTCCTTATGAACTCTGAATATATTTTATTCCTTGTAAACTGTAAATATTCACTGTCAAAAGTAGTCATACCTAGTCTCTGGTGACGGAATACCCGGTGCGTGGACATGTTAACCTACCTCTAATGAGGAACTGAAGCTGTTGGAACGAACGAAAGGTAGCGAAGAATACAGAAACTGTATTATCTTTACCCAATTTGGCTGGAAAAGACTATTGTCAAATGTCTGGAACATACAGCTGAAAGTCTGCAAGTTCTTGTTGATAGCAAACGTAATTGTAACATAAACATTGCAAGAGGCGTTTACAATGTAAAACTCAGCTCTTACACTGAAGTGTAGAAAGAAATAATGCGCCATAAACATCGGGCAATTTT
>NC_142931.1:141383369-141398369 GCF_046866305.1 Octopus bimaculoides
AAAGATTTTTCATAGCGTCTGTTGCCATTAATAGCCGACGAGAATGTATCGTAGCTCTCCGCTCCGACATTCGAATCTCCGTGTACTATAATGACAACCTTTTACTGTTCGTTCTAAAATATAACATATATATATATATATATTAAATATTTTGGTATTCTTCGATTCTTCTCCCCAACCGCCGACCCAGCACAACTGTGGACCACACGCAACACACATCGGTACTGTTGCAAAATGGTAAACACCTTGTGAAAATAGAGAAACAGACAAACATATCAACCACACTGCGTAATTCGAGTTATTTAGGAATACATTTGCAGCTCTGTAACTCTAATGATGCCAGATCTTCATGTTAGGGCTAGGTTCATTAATAACATAATCATGGAATTTCATACATATTCAATTTGCCTAACTAATGAAGTGTAATTTCCTCATCTCTTATCATGGAGGACATCTCTAATGAACTGGATTATAGAGATTGCATGTTATTTCCATTGCAGCGACGTTGTTATTGGTTATTAATTGTGTTCATTAAAGACATATTCATACGATATATTAGGTTGTCCGGAAAGTTCTGAGCGTTTTTAAATATGGAAAAAGGGACATTCTTCATGAATGTTACTTTTAGAAACTTCCAACTCCTCTGCAAGTTCTCACGTCGTGATATTTGAGTTTTCTTCGACTGTTGCCTTCAAAACATCTTCATTCAATTTTGAAGGTCATCCACTGCGATTCTCACTTTCCAAGCTAAACTCTCCAGCTTTAAAATTTGCAAACCACCTTCGAACAGTTGATTCACCCACAGCATCATCACGATAAACATCACAAATGTTTTTGCAAGATTTTTGCAGAATTTTCTCCTTTTTTTTAAATAAAGAGAAGCATTACCACGCGAACAAGAATTCTTTTAGTTATCCATTTTAAATGTCAGTAAATGATAACCAAGATGAAGGACAGATCAATTTTTATTCAAGAGCAAAGTGCTGCACACCCACTTCAAGCAACGCCAAAGTTTCAATTGTGTTACGTTTCAAGTGTGTTCAATGAAGCATTAAAAGATTTAGCTTAAAAACACTGAAAAATTTCCTGCCAACCTAATAATATAAACATAATACCTGTAAAGACCACACCTGTCATCTATACACTCTTGGATTCACAGATGATTTTGCCAAAACTTTTGCAATAAACATCTTTTTGTTTTTGTCTTTTACCTCATCGTTGTTTCTGTCATTAGACTGTGTACTACCGGGGCAGCGCTTTGATGAATTTCAGTCGAAAGAATGATCCTCAGTACTTATTTTGTAAAGCTTATATTGGTCTCTTAATTCGAACAGCTAAGTTACGGTGACGTAAACACACCAACACTAGTTGTCAAGCGGTAGTGGAGAACAATGACACACACATACACAATTTTTGTCTGCTCATAAGGCTTTGGTTAGTAGAAGGCATTCACCCTAGCTGCCATGCAGTAAGATTGAATCCGGGACCATGTGTTTGGGAAGCAAATCTCCTACCACACAGCCACGTCTATACGTATACAAACATTTTCCTCATTTTACGATATTTCAAACAATCATTTTTACATGAGTTCTAAGTCAACTCGATTTACGTATTTTGATATGCTTTAAGAATATCCATTTAACAGCCGGAAATTGATGCTCGTCATTCTCATCCACACTCACTCTCTTTTGTTTTGCCGCTAGTCACGTTGACGATGATCATCCTTATACCGAGCAGTTTTCTTAATGGACAAGACTAGATTTTTCTCGAAATTCTAGTGGCTGTTTTAAAATACTATTCATACTACATACTGTGCAGGTGAAACAAACTTTGCAAGTCTAATTGTTTAACTCGAATACATCTTCGCTTATGCAAGCTGGTAACGAATCCTTTGACGCGTAAAAGATGTACAGGGATTATATTTTTGCTTGAAAAACCGACAATATAATGCTTTCCTACAATTTGATCACTTCTGTATTTTAGTTTATTAGCTGTTTCGTATCGTTACTATGATTGCTCTGCTAATATTCCCAGCTCATATAATTTGTCTTCCATAGCCCATAATACTTTTCTAGTCATAAAATTCGTAAGTCTTCTGTGTTAATTAAATTTTGGTGAATTAAGTAACCTGCTTTTCTTGGCATACCGATTACAAATAAAACTTCGTTGTTGTAGGTTTTCCGAACCATGCACCTATCAAGATCATTAAATTTGCGTTCAGGCATTACAGAAAGGCAGACGATATTTCAGAACCGTCAATTCAAGGTGTTGTTTCATCCCTCCGTTAATTTTTGTTTTTCCAACACGTATTTTTACCATTTATTTTACTTTATAGTCCGGTTGTAGACGTACAAAACAGATGATATAAAACGACACTTCTAAATGGAAATAACGAGAATGGTATATAAATTAGTTCCGTGATCTTGGTAATACGGCTGTATCTCATTTCTTTTCAATACAGTGATGTTGACCGAATTTTCCTTGTTATTATACTTACCATAAAAGCAGCGAGCTGGCAGAAGCGTTAGCACACTGGACGAAATGCTTGGCGATATTTTCGTCTGTCTTTACGTTCTGAGTTCTAATTCCATCGAGATCGACTTTGCCTTTCATCCTTTTGGGGTCGATAAATTAAGTACCGGTTGCGTACTGGGGTCGATCTAATCGACTGGACCACTCCCAAAAATCGACTGGACCACTCCCAAAAATCGACTTTAACTTTCATTGTTTCGGGGGTCAGTAAGAAATAATACAATTTGAACACTGGAATCGATTTAAGAGAGGAAAATAACCTCCCATCAAAATTATTGTCCTGCTGCCACTTTATACACTTACAATTGATTGTTAGGTTTCATATTTGAGGAAATAGTTAGTTGTTCCCTACCATGATCTTCCATTGAGTTATTTAAAATGAATTCTACACTTTTAGGTTATAATTTATAATGATCATATTCCAGCTCTCCAGTTTTAGACATTCCTTTCCGTATGTCAAAATTCTATTCAGGTAATATATAAATTGTATTTCATTATATTAAATTATAATATATATATAGTTTTCATTATATTATATATTAAATTATATATGTATTACATTATCTTTGTTTAATTCCATTATACATATATTTTATATTATATTATATATATACATAATATATGTATATATATATATATATATTATATACATTGTGTGTGTAATTTTGATAATTTTGACTCGTATTCTGCTGGTTATTTTGTTTCCGCTTCTGTTGGATATTCTGTATATATTCTGGGATATAATTTGTATTGTCTCCATTGTTACCTTTGTGTTGTTTGTGCAAGATTTATTTTCGGAATTAGTGTTATTAATATTTATACTTTTCGTGTGTATATTTTCATTGTTTCCCCATTGTTATTTGTTTCGTGTCTATAATTCGTAAATTAATATGATTTTTTTTTTTCAGAAATTGCTTATATGGCGTGTACTGCTATGTAAAATATTTTTCGGCTTTGAATATATATCTTCATAAACCAACGAGTTTGTTGGGATGTAAGCTGATTTCTACATCAATGTTTCACAAATTACAAATATTATTGACGTATTTTGTGGTTGTCTAGGTTTTTAAAAAGAAGCACAACTATAAAATATTTATGTCGTAAGGAAACGTATTCCATAATTTTTTGGGGGTATTTATGTTTCATCTGATATATTTTCCAAGTTCAAAATTGAAGTCACACCCTTTACATAAATCGGGATTACATATATCAGCCCGGTGCCAGTTTATTCACTTCGAGCTGGGAGGAATTTTTTACCATTTATTTTTTAACTAAATCCTATACAACAGTTTCAAAATATATGTTCGCCTTTATGAGGAGAAAGCCATAACCAAGTATTATGGTTCTTATTTCTATTGTTCACTGTTCTTTGATGGGGGATGAATATATCTTATGGTACATTACTCTATTCACACGTAGAGGCCGTTCTATAATTAATGCCGTTGATAGCAGCAATAAATTATTTTAAGGAAAGTGGAAAACATTTAAAAATAATAAATCAATACCATAATAAAATACACCGAAAAATATAATTTATATTCTATTTTTTATTATTATTTCATTGATGGTAATGCATTCTCTCTATCGGGAACGGAGGACGCAGCGTTGTTCAATACCTGATTATTATTTTGATTTTTAAACTATTACACGCAGTTAGCATGGATGTTGGATGTTGTCTTGACGTTGTTTCACAAGTCTCCTCAGATCTCTAGAATCTTTTCATAGATATCTTGCAGAATGCTATATGAAACTTTCTGCCAGACAACAATGTGAATCTCCATTCCAATATCTCTCAGACTCTTAGATAAAATGTTGGGTGCTGAGGGAAGTGCTACCATTATCATAAGAATTGCGAGTGTCTTACCTTCCACGACCTTCCCTCTCGCTGGGTCCTGATATTTCTCAGTTTTCCCAATATGTCTGCTGTCTGCTCTATGTTTTCATCAATGATATTGCTTGTTGTTTCCTCTGACCAACAAATTGATTCACCAGAGACTCAACGGTACACCTGTATACAGAATGCTCGACCGCGTACCTGTTCATTCATTTGCTAATTTAGCTGATGGAAAACCTGAATACCCATCGTCGACAAATGGAGATCCATGACCACACACACACACACACACACAATATATATATATATATATATATATATATATATATATATATATATATATATATATCATCATGATTATAATCAAGGGTATTTAAGAGATACCACCATGCTAGAGATAGCAGCTAAAACTTGGATCTAAAACCATATATTCATACAGCACTATGTGAAAAGACAAATAAACTAGCAAAAAACTATTGGATAATCCCAATTTTTGTCCGCGTTACTGCAAATAAAGAATCTTTTCTACTACTGACACAAGGCCAGCAGTTTTGAGGTGATGGAGACAGTTGCTTACATCAAGCCCAGTGCTCAGCTGGGGCTTACGTTATCGATCCCGAAAGGATAAAATGCAAAGTCATCTCGGCAGAATTTGAACTCAGACCGAACACAGCCCGTAGAAATATTGCTAAGCATTTTGTGCGACGAGTTCACAATTCTTCCAGTCCGTCGCCTTAATTGCATTGTATTAAGTACTCCACTGTATTTTAAGACAATGATTAATTCACACAAAATTTCAACAAGTTTTGATAATAAGAACCTTACTAGTTGTCTCTCTATAACTAATTCGGTGTCACAGTTTACGTAGCAGAATTATTTATGGTCTTTGTAAGTCAAGTAATATATCTCGCCACATTATATTACTTTCGATTTTATCTGACATATCTCGCGCCTCTGAAATAGTTATAATCAATATCAGAAACCTTTATTTCATTTCTTTGTTATGATTTTAGTTAGTATAGTGTGAACTTCCATTAAATCGAATATATAGCAAGATAAATAACAATGATAGGAATTTTAATAAAGTATATTAGTTCTCATATAATTTGGAGGAATGATTTCAAGATAATATTATTGGCGTTTCAGAGCATGCTCCTTCGTCAAATTTGAAGGGAAAAAAAAAATTCTACAAGTTTTAATTATTTTATCAACGCGAGAAAATTAGAGAAACGTTACTACGAAACTGTGTATTTGTCGAATATTTTTTTCAACGTGTTTGAATCAACCACATCGGCTAAAGATTTATATTAACTTATTTAATTGTTCCAGAGTTATATTTCCATTCTGTCAGTCTCTTTCAGAAACATTATTATAAAATTCAATGATTATCATTAAGTATTTCACTTTATAATTCATAACTATTTATTAAATATTATTTAATAAATAATTATTTTTCCTTTCTGAGCCGTATTAACTGTGTTACCTGAATTGAATTTAATGTAATTTATTATTCACAGATACTTTGCTGCGGGCCTTACAACCTTAATCATATATTTCCTTCTTTATAGCTGTATTCTTTAATTTGATGCCCTGTATTTGTTGAGAGATATACCGATGTATTAATGAGTTCCAGCTGCTCTTAAACTTCAAATATACTGGTTTAAGTTTCTACATTTTATAACCTGTCGCCATTGATTAACAACATCTGTCATATGCGGAGTCATTGTAACCTGCTGTAGATAGGTATAAGAAAAACTCACATCAACTTGGGGGCTTTTGTACGTTACTAAAAGCCGCGGCACAAATGCTAGACATAACCCACTATCGGAAAATCATAACCCACTGTCGTAAAATGCGAAGGATAGATTGTTTAGTGCAATGTTAGGCATAAAAAAAATATCAGGTTTGTAACGCCATTAGATATATGAATTCCTAACGAGAGATGCCATGAGGTTGAACCACAACACCTGAGAAACGCTTTATAGTTATAAGCTTGGAATATGGTGTATAGACAGTGTAACGTCGCTACAAAACAATTTGTAGTTTTTGTTGTTTGACTTCAATGTGCATTTCAGAACACATCTACCTCTTTATTTTACTTTACTTTTGCAAATTTCGGTATATTTGCGCTATATTTGTTGTCATCGTTTATTGTTGGTTATTGCCAAAGAAGCAAAGCCAATCCGAGAAATTTTATTGTTGAAAATGCAACGGAAAATCAAAGCAAACTTCATGGAGTATCCTCAACCATAGATTTACTGAGAAGTCAACGAATGTATTGATGATGATGGCTTAAAATACTCGTAGTGAAAACAACAGCCACGGAATTGAACGCGGTCACAGACGATCTTCTGTGATTAACAAGTTAGAGTTGAGTGCCATTCTTGAAATCGAGCTAAACAAAATAGCGAGAAAGGTATCAGAGTTAAACGCTGCCGATTCAACTGATGATAGACATTTTCCCAACAATAAAAAGTGAAGCAGTTTTGAAAATTGGATGTCGGACAGCACATAAAAATTTTAAAACATTTGCCGTGGCTTCTTTCCTATAACAAAAGTGGTTCATTTCTCGATTACATTATGACATATGATAAAAATTAATTCAGTATGAAAACGGCTAGTGTTTGTGGCAGTGGCTGCAGCACCAAGAAGTTTACCAAAACAAAAGTTTGGTGATCGGCAAATGGAATACTGGTGGAGATAAAAGGACTGAGAGAAACACATTGCGCAGAAATTGCCAAATATATAGCAATCACTATAACAATCACCTACAGTGATTTTCAATCGAGAAGCCCTAAATTTCTCTATTACTTGGACCGACAAAGCTATCGTGTGAAATGTCTGTACAGGAAGTGAATGTAGTGAGTTCGAAACTCCACAACACACAAAATATTTCCCAGATCATGCTACAACGTTTTCTTAACTATTGTTATAACAAATCTATTAACCCGTTGCGAAAGCTGGGGCGCTGAGATCATGGGTGAGAATGCCTGGTGAAGCCCATCCCTCTCCAGGCTAATCTTATTTCTACAGCTTAGCGGACTGGAGCAACATGAAATGAAGTGATTTGATCCAGAACACAATGGATCGCCTAGTCCGCGGATCGAAATCACAACCATACGATCTTGAATCCAACATGCTAAGCACTAGGCGACGCACCTCCACTAGTGGTACTCATTTCTACCACTGATTAGACTGTATCAACGTGAAGTGAAGTGTGTTGCGGGGTCTAGGAATCGAGACCACAATCTTACGATCGTGAGTCCGACACCCTAACCACTAATCCACGTGCCCCCACTTATGATTTCTTGCAAAATTAGATCTTCAAAGAGGAAAATCCGCTCAAAATGCATTCGAAGAATTAGCCATTATGTATAATACTGATGTCTATTCTTGAGGAATAGTTTCGTTTCCGTTGGAAAGAATGTGGATGATAACGGTTATTATATCTGAAAGGCGATGCGTTAAAGTTCATGGATAAAACGCACAATTATTTTTGCAGCAACTAGATATTTATTTAGTATAACTTTATGTAACAGAGATAAACAACAACCTTGCCATAAGTATACATAAAACAAGTCTTTCTCTGCCTCTCTTTCCATCAAGGAAGACATGATGCTTAGTATACTTACATAAATCATTAGTGGATTCGCATGGAACTTAATGGTTTAAATCACAAGGATAAAACACATAATTATTTCTGCAGCAAACGCATCTTTCTTTAATGTAACATTATGTAATAGGGATTAACAAGAAGCTTGCCATAAGAGTACATAACTTTCACTCTCTCTCCTTCTCTTTTTCTCTTCTCTCTATCTATTTTTCTATTTATTTATCTAACATCTGGAACGACATTATGCTTAGCATACAAACAGAAGTGTTAGTGGGGCATTATAAATCTTCACGCTACCCATTTTATTGTAAAATAATAAGAAAGTAGGGAAATAAAATTTCCTTTATATAGCTTTCATTGTTTCAAATCCGTTAAAATTAAAATTACACCAAAGTTTTAACAATGGAAAATGAAATGAAATCGTGTTTTCAGTTCATAGCAGTGCTGTAGAAATTATCTTTTACTTCATTTCTCCAAGGATGTAGCGAATACTAGATGTAGCGAATATCATACAGCTGATAGCTTTATCTCACACTTGACATCTCATATGACAATCCTATGGGCCCTAATCATGTCCACAAGACGCGGCTAAACACATCTCTTGTTTGGGAGTGTACAACCCGTTATTGCTCCACCCGTCTGTTATTTAATGGCCCCTTTTTCATTTTTCTTTGTTTATTTTGTTGAGGTAGTTATGGGAGCATTCTCGATAATCTGATCGTTTATAATTTCTAATATTTTAGAGGGCGTGGGTTGTATTTTTCTTCCTGTAAAAATACGAGATGCGTTAAAATCGGTTAACGTTTTCCCGCCAAAACTAATGCTGTGTAAGAAAAATCCTTTGGGTGGACGATGATGCCACTCACCGTACACATGCGTGAATATTTTCACGCCTGTACACCACGTCAATTCCCGGTTGTTACGATTAGAATACAAACATGTGGTGCGCCCTCGCCTGATTTTAGTTTTCGCCGAAGGCATTGAACACAGTTGTTGCATTAAATGTTTGCTAAAAGCGCGGTGATACTCATTTTCAAACTATTCAGAAGATTCAGTTGTTCTTCGGCGATGACATCATAGGAAAAATTCAGATTCAGGGAGCGGTGCAACCAATTAAAACATGACTGCATCTCAGTGGAGATCGAAACATGCTCAGACAGGCCATTCACAATGCGAAACGTGGAACCTATTGAGAAGGTTCGAGAATATAGTCATGGAAATCCGTCGTGCAACAATCCTAGAAATTACTCGCGAAGTGAAAATAAGCACAGAATCCATGCCTTCCGTTTTAATGGATGATTTCTGCATGCGGGGCGTGTCGGCGGAATTTATCCCAAGGTGCTGCCGGGGCTCCCGGAGCTGCCGGAGCTAATCTGCATGGAAATCGCTCGGGATACGCTGGACTGTGTAAACGACGACCCAGACCCTATGAAGACAAATATCACTGGACGAGTGGACAGATAGAGACACAGACAAACAGACAGACAAACAGACAGACAGACAGACAGATAGACAGACAGACAGACAGACAGACAGATAGATAGATAGATAGATAGATAGATAGATAGATAGATAGATAGATGTGATCTACATATGCATAGGAATTAATTAAAATTCTTCGAGCTACTATTAGTTGCATACCTCTGTTAATAAAATAGTGGGACAAGATTGTATACTGTATCGTGTATTTCCAAGCAATCACTCAATACATACATACATATATACAAACATACAGACTCACAACTGAAAGACATCTTTTCTAAATGTCTCTCTTTTCATGCATACTTCATATTAAGTGATCAATATAAAGTTATATAACAAGAGATGGAGCAAACGTTGTGTTTGTCAATGTATCAGTGTCTTGTTGTTTCCTTTACAGCTGTGTAAATACCAGATTGTGGTTCCGTTGTTACCTAAATGCAAGAATATACAAAATAGCGTTCAATTATATCCGGTGATTGCACAACAAGAATGGAATCCCGTTAGGCAATTTATCTCCAGTCCCTCCAAACAAGACATTACTTATAAGATATTAATTTCAGTTTTTTTTTTATAATTTTTAAGCTGTACAAAATGTTTATCTAACATATACTGAAATATCTACTATAGTAGTCTTGCTTCTCTGATATTTGTTCCATTTGTGCTCTTATTGTTATCAATGATGTTGTTTATGACAGAATTTGGATGGATGGATGATGAGGAGGAGGAGGAGGAGGAAGAGGAGGGGTTGAAGTGGAAATGTAGGAGGAGAATGAGGACGGTGGTATTAAAGAGAAAAATGACTCAATGCATTGATAAAGTCTTAAAGAGTTAAGATTTGCCACAATATTCTCTGGATCGAGGTAGTGTCTGTTGATTGGGCTCTGTTTTTTTTAAGGCTTTGAACACACAAAATTTACAGGCCTATATTATGCTACGGAATAACGTTGCAGATATAGCAGTAGATATAGTTTTTTTTTCTTTTTTTTTAACCTTAAGCTTGAAATGGGATCTTGTACACGTTTAACCAAAAGTTTAAATCATTATCTTTCTTTTGCTCAAATACAACCCGTTTTATTTTTCGGAGTTTTTAAGGTGGAATTAGCGTCGTTTGGCGTCTATTTTCCAGCGCGTGGAGAGGCTTATAACTAATCCCCTGTTATAATTATGTATAAAATATTTGTAAAATTAATTCTCCTTTAAGGTTTTTATTTCTGCGCTGACCCCTTGGAAAAATCATTAATTATTTTACTCTTTATTAATTATATATATAAAGACATATTGGGTCATGTACATTTATTTATCATAGACTTACAGCTGTTTCAGATATACATTTGTGTGCGTTCGTGGTTCAACTTTATTAGTCGATTCTTACAGAAAACCCTAAATTATTCAAATAAAACAGCTACAAGCTATAAGCCAATAAATGTATATAACCCTATATTTCTTTTTATTCTCTCTATTTCCTATACGTACATATATATATGCACGGATAAATACACATACGCGTGTATATATATATATATATATATATATATATATGTATGTATGTATGTATATATATATATATATGTAGGTATGTATATATATATATATATATATATATGTGTGTGTGTGTGTGTGTGTGTGTGTGTGTGTGTGTGTGTGTGTGTAGGTAGGTAGGTATTTATACATATGTTTGTGTGTGTGTCTGTGTGTGTATTGTGTTTCAGATAAATTTACATCAATTTGTTATCTAATGGATCCATCGAATGGTGTCTAATTTTAAACAGACTGTGTAGAAATGACTAAAAATATCATGTTTAATGCTTTTGGGCTTTTCTTTTCGTTTCAGGTATAGAAATACCACCCACCGGAAAACAAAAAGCGTATTGTGTATTAGATTATCCTCGAACACAAACGGACAGCACTATGCAACGTGCATTTGTGAAAGAATTCGCTTAAAGTGCACCAGATACTATGCAGATTTCAACATGACACAAAATATAAAAAAGAGGAGGTGATATGTGTAGGGAAAAAAAGGTCTAGATGACTACCAGTATCGGTCGAGCTGGTTGTTGAAACATTTACGTGAAACGACAGAAAGTCAATAAGAAAAGCAAATCTGGAAACCCAGATTCTTCCCACAACAGTTTGGCATGTGGCAAGCAAACGCTTGTAAATGACATCCTACAAGCTGTAGCTCTTTCAGGCCTTAAAGAGAGACGATAAGCAAAAGCGCATGCAATCCTGTGTCCATATGTAAGAGAAACTTCAAGAAGACAAGTTTCAAGAACATCTTGTTTCAGTGATGAGACCACATTTCATACGAATGACAAAGTGAACAATAATAATCCTCAACCCACAGTGGAGCACGTGAGGGACCCTGCAAAAATGAATATGTTGTGCGTCATCTCTAAGAATCATCTCCATGGCCCGTTTTTCTTTGAGAGAAATGTGACTGGTGATGATGCTCATCGACAAATGATGCAGCACTGGATATTCCATTGCAAATGAATTTTTCAACAGGATGGGTCTCCACCTCACTGGAAGCTAACTCCGCCGGTTTATCCGAATGAGAATCTGTCAGGGGGGGGGGGGTGAAATAGGCGTGCTGGTAATGAAGACAACGTCTTGTTGAAATGGCCACCAACGTCATTTGCCCTGGCATCTTGCAATTTTTTTTCCAAGGGCTATTCTCTTCCAACAAACCCAAAAGAACTCAAGCAGAGATTCACTGGCACAGTAGAGATTATTACCCAAGACATTCTGCAGGATCTGAACAATCGATTTGACGTGTCCTGTGTTACGAGTTCTACTCATACTGAGATATCCCGAGAGATCGTTCATGAAATTCACATACCTTTGACTTTCTCATTCACATTTTAATGAATAGATTTGATTTTATTCAACATGAATCTTGTTTAATTTCGTTTTGCTGCTTGTAATAACTGAAATATTTGCATCTCAAATGATGTCAAATTGTTTAGAACGCCCTGTATATTACCTGAAAATGGAACACTTCAAAATTCATTTCCTTGCCACTCGGTATCGATTTCTTTATTTCAAAATATCTTATGACAATGGAAGAACAACTATTTTCATGTGCGTTTATGTATACATCCATATACATCCACACACATACACACATACACACACATAAACACACATACACACACATACACATATATATATATATAACTGTACACTATCATACAAGTCCTCACAACACATGCAATTATCACACATATCATACGGCTGAGCTATTTGTACCGATAATGGACACTTAAACGTTTGCTAAATGCTTTCCATTCGTAGGAAAATCTACTTCAAATTTCAAGCTAATTTCTTAAAAATTTGTGTATATAATATACATAAAACTGCATAGTCAAACTTTGGATGCTGGACGAAGAATGACAATCTATAGCATAATGGCTAATGGAACACCTGGTTAATACTATTTGTATACATATCATGAAGAAATATTACTCTGAAATATATATGCCTTGTAAAACGTTTAAGTGTTTTCCATGTATATAATCAAAAACTTTCTATTCGTACGGTATATTTCAAAAAGCGTTCCTTTACAAGGTCATTCGAATGCTGGAAATAACCATACTGTGTGGGAAAATGTATGTGAATACACGCTCACACATATACATATATATCGTGATAATGCAATGCCGCAACAAGTAGAAAAGCACTCTCTCAGCTAAGAGAGGAAAGATAATGTATTAATAAAAAAAAAAACCCACAGATCTCGTTAAATACAGCTATGCGTGAGGCACATTCGAACCCATAAGAAAGCCATTCACTGTGTTTTTATCATGGAAAAAAATTCTTGCAGTAGAAAAAGAGGTGCAAAACACAGCGAGTAAGTACAGACGTCTCTCTATCCAGACTGATATATGCAAGCATTTCAGAGAAGTTATCACGTCTTAATTCAGCATCAGGCATTGGGAAGGGAAGACACTACAAGCTGACAAAGAGATTGGTTTCTCTTTTATTCCAGTCAGCGTACTTCCAGTCGTTGTGCGAAACGGCGGCTCGGCCGCAAAACATTACGGACTAGGAACATTTAGCTGTGATGTGTACAAATATAAATGGCTTTACCAGTTCTCATATGCTTCAGGCATATTCGAATGGGATCACGGGATTTTTGTCACATTAATGCTTCTTTTTATGTCGGATTGTAAACCACTCTTAATACTTTTACAAGAAAACTGGTCAAAATGACTTCGAAACATCCACCTGACAGTTCAATAAAGCCTATCTGATGGAAACTTCGAAGTCACAGTCAATAATCCTCTTGTAATAGCCTAATAGGAAATATATGTTTTTTTTATTACTTTATTCGTTTCCTTGCTTCAGTCGATTGTACGGCCATGCTGGAGCACGCCTTTAGTTGAACGACTCGACCTCAGGACTTATTCTTTCTAAGCCTAATACGTATTCTATCGGTTTCTTTGGTCGAACCACTATGTCACGGGGACGTAAACGCAGTAATATCGCTTGTCAAGCAATGGTGGAAGGACAAACACAGACACACAAACACACACACACACACACACACACACACACACACACACACACACGCACGCACATACACACACACACACACACAGATATACGACGGGCTTCTTTCCGTTTTCGTCTACCAAATCCACACATAAGGTTTTGCTTGGTCCGAGGCTATAGTAGAAGGCACTTGGTCAAGGTGCCTCACAGTGGGACTTTATCTCATTCTGAAAAAAAAATTATATATATATAATTTAATTAGAGGATGCGTAAACCTCATGAAGGGATGGTTTCATTCAAGGAAATACTGGTTCAATACCTGGTATTTGGAGGGAATCAATTTCCTTAGAATAATAGGTATATGTCACAACATAGTTTATATTCATTTAAAAGAAGAAAATGAAGATTGCGAAGTTAATAATTGTTTATAAAGAACAGCAAATTGGGCATGTACAGTGACGATGACCAATTTGCTGTTAATAATAAACAATCATTAACTACTCAATCTCCATTTTCTTCTGCTTTTAGATGATCATAATATATATATATATATAGTGTACATCTGAGATCCAGAAGTTAGAGCTCCAAGGATTTGTACTTAGACTTAGATGTCTTCACGGGGGACCAATTCCGCGGGGTAAAGTGTGACTGTACACGTAAGCTAAGCTTCTTCACAGTTTCTGTCAACTAAATTCACTCACAAATCATTGGTCAGTCTGGGGCTTTAGTAGAAGACACTTGTTCGAGGACTGAACTTGAAATCTGTTGTTTACAGAAGTGAGCTTTATAATACACATCCATGTCTACACCTCGATATGTATTTCACACCCTTTATATCTCACACAGATATCACGTATGAGCACATAACGCCCTCTACAGATTCTCACTTAACACGATTCAATATTATTGTAATCTATTGTATAACATTGATGTCTAGCATAATGACTGACATAGCAAATATGGAATCGTGGATGTTTTTGAAAGAAAAATGTCTAAAGCAACAGTCATACAAGTAATTTTGTTATTCTGTGAGACCAACATAAAT
>NC_142931.1:141403369-141438369 GCF_046866305.1 Octopus bimaculoides
TTATCTAGTGTTATATTGCTACTTTTAACTAATTTTCCTCTTTTCAGGGTTGCTTTGGCACATTTTTCTAATCCGAATTTCATTTCTATTTCCTTGGTAAAGCCGTGTACTGTCTGTAGTAGTGTTTCTAGCTCTTTGTCGTTTTTTGCATATAATTTTAGGTCATCCATATATAGAAGGTGGCTGACTGTTTTTCCATTATTATTATTATCATTATTATTATTATTATCATTATTATTATTATTATTATCATTATTAATATTATTATTATTGTCATTATTATTATTATAAACGTCGCACTGTATACAATATTGTGAGGTTATTGATTGAAGATATTGTGTTTACCGAGGTTTTGTACTGTTTGTCAAGTCACAACAAGGACCACATACAGACAGTACTTTACCCAATATGTGTGCAGTTCCAAGTAATGCGCACTTTTGCAATACATTTAAATTGTAGGATATTTCTAAGGTTTTCAGATGTTTTTTTTTTTTTGTTTTTTTCAGATTGGGTGGTATTGAACCCAATACTCCAATGTCAATAGGGATAACCTTTATGCTTGACTCTTGTAGCGATCTCAATTCTCAGGTCTCCATATTTATCAACTATTTCTCTTTCTTTCATGATGATATGCTGATCTCCTGGCACTGCTACGTCGATTATTAGGAGGTTTTGGGTTATTTTGTCGCGTCTACGCTTGTACTCTTTCTACGCAAGACTTTCACAAGCACTAAGAATGTGAGTCACACTTTCGATCCTCTTCCTACACATTCTGCAGAAGTCCGATGCACTTGTGCGGTATATATTTTCTTTTGTCACTGAGTTGGTATTCAACACCTACTCCTGGGCCGCGATGATTAGTCTTTCAGTATTCTTTTTTAGGTCACATTTGTTGAGCCACCTCCATGATGCTACTTTGTCTTTTAATTTCTTATTTCTTTATTGCCCTCAAGAGATAAAACATAGAGGGGACAAACCAAATAGTTTTGCTAGCAACAGTCAAATTGTAAGTGGTACTATCTCTTAAGAATGGTGAATTGCCTCTAGAGTGAAAAAATGAGCTTAAATAACGGTTGCCTCCCTTACTCTGTAAAGGAATTTTATCATGTTTTGTTTTGTTGTCAATATTAGAATTAAAATAACTCTTCTTATTACAACTAGATTTCTTGTCTCGAATAGTAGATGAAGGATGAGACTGAGCAGAATCAATGTAGGCAATTTTTCTTTATACTCTGCTTTAACTAAGGCAGAGTTATACAATTCTGCCTTGTCTTTAAAAATCTCAACGTTGGCGGATAGTTTAGACAATCTAACTGAAATATTTTAAACTAAATTCTTAGTAATTGCCCTAGAGTGATTACTGAATGGACTAATATACTTGAGATTGGTGGATGGTTTGTAGTATGGAAAGTATGAGTTATTGTGCAAATTAAGTGTAATATCTAAGACGTTAGCTTTAGTTATCTCATCGTAAAAACCGATGTGAAAGCCCATTCTACGAGAAAACCTAACTAACCTATTCTTGACATTCTGTATTTTTTGATTGGAAACGTTTTGGAGGTAAAGCAAACAACCATCACGATATAGGCCTCCACGGATGTCTGGGAACTGGTCAACCATTTCATAAAATATAAAGATGCCGACTAAATCCGCAATTAGATAGATAGATAGATAGATAGATAGATAGATAGATATTTTTTCTTTCTCCTTCCCCTTCCCAAAAAGAAAAGTTCTACATTGTACCTTGTCCCCTCTGTGTTGAGCCCTGTGTGTTTATAAAGAAACATAGATAGATAGATAGATAGATAGATAGATAGATAGATAGATAGATAGATAGATAGATAGATAGATAGATAGATAGATAGACAGACTGACTGACTGATATACCGATAGATAGATAGATAGATAGAAAGAGAGAAGAGTAGGTAGATAAAGAGAAAGAGATAGACTAACAAATATATAGAGAGAGAGATAGAGAGACAGGGTGAAATGGAGAGAGAGAGAGAGTAATGTGAGAAATTTTACAGACACAAAACAGATGTAGATAGGGAAATTGATAATAGTTAGGGTTCCACGTCTGCATTAATTAGGTAACGTACAACTTGTATCAGGCACACATCAAGAGACAGAAAACACTTCAGAAGCATTTATACATGGAATTAGCTAATTAAAATGCAATAAATCGTCTGAAACAGAGAATGTAAATGCTTAACTGCTAAAGCAGAAAAGTAAATATGTCAATGAGATTCATTACAGAATATGTAACAGTACTTTTCGTAATAATGACCTAGTAAATATGTAATATAGCCGATGTAGTTCAATTAACCAGTCAAGTAGTAAGATTTTGGCAGCAAACAAAAATGATGCATCGTGAAAGATGTTTATTGCCAAGAAGGTGAAAACAGTGTTGAGCAAATTTCTATGACATGAGACGATTAGGTGCGGTTGTTCCGACGTTGGTGATCTGGCGCCGCTGACTGGACATTTGCTCAACACTGTTGCCAGTTGTACGTTTTGGCGCTGGAGACAAAAATATGCGAACGCAGAAATATACACATTCATACATACATATATATATATATATATATATATATATATATATATATATATATAGCGAGAGAGAGAGAGAGCGAGAGAAGAGCGAATGGTCGGAGGTGTTGAGAGAAATGTTATAACGTCTGATCTGTAAAAAGCCAACATAGTCGGCGCCGAAAATGCCGTGCCAACATGTTTAACGCCTAGATTTGTTACATTGACACTGTAGTAAAAAAATACTTCATGTACAAATCAGTTCATTACATGAAGTCCATTGACTTCGAAACAGAAATTTTAGCATATCTAAAATAAGTACAAAGTGGTTTTTAAAAGGAAGTGTAAAATAACCAGGACAAATGTTACTTTTAACAAGTAACTTGTTTAACCCATTTCCTGCCCAAAATATTTTCGTGAGTTTATTCTAAATATCAATGTTTCCCAGCAGGCTTTTAGGTTGCTCTTGTTTCAAATATTCTGAGTAATATAATGCTTCCTTCATAAATCCAAAATTATTCAAGTGCCTGAAAACAATCCTGGGAATTTGTATTATATATGATTCATGGACGCTAGAGTACCATGTTCTGTGTAAACAAGTGATTTGTAGCACAGGTAATGGAATAAAACGGAATAGTGTATAGCTTTGGCAATTATTTTCAAAATAATTTGACCAAATATGATTTTTAGTTGGCTCAGCAATGAGAAATTAGCATTTTGTCAATGATATTGATTTAACAGAACTGAAGAACTTCGATGTCTAACAACATGGCGTAGTACAAAGGAATGAATTTACGGAATGGAAATAGCTGCTGATAAAAACGAATTAATGACAACTATGAAAAATACGTTGAATGTAGATATGAGATCAAAGACGCCAATAAAATGCAGATTTCATAATTTTAAGAGGAGATATCACAATTAGTTCTCGTTTGGAATTTTGAAATATCATTACCACGAGAACAAAAGAAAACTTTAAAGCGTAATATTATTTTTAACACCAATCAATGTGTACAAATACTGGATGATAAAAGAAAAATCATGAGATTTGAAATGATATATTCTTGAAAAAATATGGGATGAGAGAGCACTAAGAAGTGATGTTTATAAATCTAGTTACCTGTTCAAATATGCTTCAGGCATATTCGGACTCGTAAGGAGGTCACCCACTGTATTTTGTCAGGGAGAAACATTTTCGCTGTAAATTACACCGAGTCTGCTCACAGCGTCATCTAACTAGACTCAGGTGTGAACAGATCTCGGAATGTTTATCCTCATCAGCTACAGACACCAGAAAGGCAGGCGCTCCGAACCCTCAGGTAAATGCTGGATATATCAGTTAAGGCAGTTCGTAATTTTTTTAATTTTCTCGCCATGTTTATAATATACCACGCAAGTTTACATATATCATACCTTAATAGCATGTGTACGCAGAATTTCGTTGACAGGTCGCTGATATTAGATAAAATGTTAAACACTTGTATTACACAGGGTAGTAGTTTTAGATCTCTATACCTGCTGAATTTGTTGTGTACGTAAGCAGATTAGTGAACGAGCATGTCTCAGTGGTTAGAGCATCGAGCTTACGATCGTGAGATTGTGAGTTCCATTCCCGGACCGGGCTGCGTGTTGTGTTCTTGAGCAAGACACTTTATTTCACGTTGCTCCAGTTTACTCAACTGTAGAAATGAGTTGCGACATCACTGGTGCCAAGCTGTATCGGCCCCTTTGCTTTTCCCTTGGATAACATCAGTGGTATGCATGGGCGGTTGCTGGCCTTCCATATAAACAACCTTGCCTGGACTTGTCCCTCGGAGGGTAACTTTCTAGGTGCAATTCCATGGTCCTTCATGACTGAAGGGGTCTCCAAAGCAGATTGGTTACTTGTTTGTCTGAGATATTTCAAATGATTTAGAGACCGAGAGGTTCGAATTCGATTAAAGACGTGAGATATATTTTTCAGTCTATGGAGAAATAGTGCCATATCTATATGTTATTAAGTAGGATTTATATATATAAGTGTATGTGTGTATGTATGTAAATGTGTATATGCGCGTGTGTGTGTGTGTATTTATGCATCTATGTATGTATGTGTATTTGTATGTATGTAAGTATGCATATATGTTTGTGTGTATATATATGTATAAAAAATTACGTTACTGCTCTTTCTTTAAATATGCCGAATTAGTAACTGATAAGAATAGCTTTTTTAATATATTTCATATAAATAGTTCTTCTACTCTTTAATTTCCTCAAGTAGTTTCCTGCTATATAACTCACTTATAGGTATAGGAATAAATTTGGTGAAAGTTATTAACATACAACTTCAGTTTCAATAAAAACAATAATCTCTACATTATACATTTAGTACTTCTTTCTCATTCATTTGACATAAAGCAACTTACGTGTGTGTACACACACACACACACACACACATACGCAGACGTGTGTGTGAGAGTAAAATTGAGTTACAGTTCTTTCTTTATTCATGCCAAGTTACGCAATTAATAAGAATAGCTTATCAAAATTTTTCGTATAAATATTCCATCTACAAGAAGTATTACATGTTAAAATTATTATATTTGTGTTGCCATAAATATACCTCAAGCTACACTTCATCCCCCATTGTTCCTCGATGAAACACATTCAAAATACTTTGGCACATTGGTAAACTTTTCCAAATATTGGAAGCATTACTCCCAATGTTCATAGTCATAAATAAACCGCCAACACATTGCACTTATAATGGCGTTTGCAGTTTTCGTATCTCTTTAGTTTACTTTGACTCTAAGCTGCGATATGTAACTATTTACTTTCCATTTCACTAAACATGTTGCTACAATATACAATCAACTTATAACAAAAAGCAACGCCATTACTTTAACGTAGTAAACGGGCTGTAATATTAATAACAATCATGATTTTGCTATTGTTGTTGCAAAGGCTGCTGAGTTCTCTTACTGCTGTTGTGGGGGGTTGCTGCTGCTGCTGCTGCTGCTACTGCTGCTGCCTACCTAATTGTTGTTGATATAACTACTTCAGCTGTTGTCGTTGTTATATATGCCATTGATATTGCTGCTTGTTTGGAGTTTTTGTAGTATCTAATGCTCTTCTTGTTGTTGCGACAGATGGTGGGGGCCTTAGTGTTATTGATACTGCTTCTGTTGTTTTTGTTGTTGTTGTTATGTATGGATGGTAGGGTGTGCTCTAATTCTCGGTTATTTCCTTTACTTGGTATTTATCATTGTGTAATAAACACCTGAGCCTTCTACCTCCACCGCCCTGAAAGTGGTGCACCATTTCTCAGGATGATTATTGTGAAGATAGCTTTAAGACCTTCCTTGGTGCAGCAGAACATCCAAGATGTTATAAGGATGGAAAGAAGCTGGGCCACCACTAAACTGATATCCATTTCTCAGGTTTGAGGATAGGAACAGCTTGAAATGAAATTCCGTGTTGAATGACAGCATACACTACTTGTTTAGAGAATTGAACTCACGACCCAACAACCTGGAACCGTACACTAGGCCAAACTTTAGGTGTTTTCGCTCAATAAACACTCACAAAGCCCGGTCTGGGAATCGAAACCGCGATCCTATGACCGCGAGTCCGCTTCCCTAACCACTGGGCCATTGCGCTTCCACATCCTGAAATGTAGTAGGAAAAAAAAAAGAAAGAAATTGAGGAAATATACAAAATGATTGTGAAAGAGAATGTGTGTCCGGTTCGGATTGGAACCTAAGAAAAAATCTTTAATATCGACTACTTTCAATGTCTCTGCAAATTAACATCATCGTTAACAATATTGACGACAGCAACAACAACAATAACAACAATAACAGCATTGTGTTACAATGAATGAACTGCCAAAGTTATGAGATAAGAAATTAAGAAAAAGAAAATATAAAAAATGAAAACTAAGTAAAAGAACAAAATACGAAAGCAATTATTGGTTATTTATTCTTAATTATATATTTCGGTAAAGTGTCACGAATACTAGCAGTATGTTCTTTCGCTAATTTGACTGACACGTTCTTGTATTTTTTGCTGTTTTTTTTTGTTTTGTTTTGTTTTTTTTTGTTTTGTTTAAGTTTTATGGCTGTTTTCGTAACAACAGTCGTTATTATTCTTATTATAAATTCGGGTAGTTATTATAACGCTGTTAATACCATTGTCGTCGTCAGTCTCCTTGTTGTTGATTGTGATGATGATGGTGATGATGATGATGATGAGGATGATGATGATGATGATGATGACGATGATGATGAGGATGAGGATGATGATGATGATGATGATGATGAGACAATTTGCTGCAAAAAGAAAACCGAAGTCGTGTAGGATTGAATAGATTTGAAAAATTAACATTTTGGTTTATAATGTAAATATTTTTAGCAGCTTTCTTTCTCTTTGTCCTGTCCTCCCAATTCTTTTACCCAACTCGCATCTTCTACCCTTCTTCATTCTTCTCCTCTTGCCACTGCTATTTTTTTCTACTTCATCAAGTCTTCCTGTTTCTATTAATATTAAACTTCAATCTCCATATTTCCCTCCTCCGCCATCATCATCGTTCTGCTCAAAACTAGACTCTTATCAAAACATATGAAAAAAAACATCACCTTCTTTGAATTACCATCAACCCCCACCACGTCTATGTCCACCACTGTCATTACGCTCATTCTTCCCTTAATCTACCTTGTTCTGATCACCGGCGTCATTTTCATCCGCATCATATCAAATGGAACCATGTCCAAGGGCAATGCTTTCACATTTGTATAGAATAGCACCATCACTTTTGTAGGAACGTGCAGAAAATGGGAAAAGTCATAGAATTAAGTGTTCGAAGAGACATACTTCCAGGCAGGCAGTGTAGTATATTATCAAGTTGAGATAGAGATATCCATCGTATCCGCTGAGCATTCAAATATGAAGTCCTGGTTTTGTACCAAAATGTAAAACCAATATTAACTGGATGACGAACATAGTATTATACGACATGTTGATTGGCGAGAGGCGTATACGTAATTACGAATTAAAGGTTAATTTATGTAGAGGCGTAGTTTGATGATGTTAATATGTATTTATTCTAAACATAGAGGGGACAAACAAGGAGAGACAAAAGGTTTAAATTGATTACATCGACCACAGTGCGTAACTGGTACTTATTTAATCGACTTCGAAAGGATGAAAGGAAACTCGACATCGGTCGATTCTGAACTCAGAACCTAACTGCAGACGACAAACTGCTGAGCTTTCTGTCCAGCGTGCTAACGATATGCCAGCTCGCCGCCGTGAAGATGTTAATATTAAAATAAGAAAAAGGCGGCGAGCTATCAGAAACGTTAGCACGCCGGTAATTCGTCTGTCTTTACGTTCTGAGTTCAAATTCCGCCGAGGTCGACTTTGCCTATCATCCTTTGGGGGTCGATAGATTAAGTACCAGTTGCGTACTGGAGTCGATCTAATGGACTGGCCCCTTCCCTCAAAATTTCAGGCCTTGTACCTAGAGGAGAAAAGAATATTAAAATAAGAAAGGTTTTACTGTAATAGTGAATGACAAATATTGCAGGTTGGATTTGTTAAATATCAATGAAAATGACAGCACCTCAAAATACCTATTGCCCAGGTGGGCAATATTTTTCCGAAAGATAACCAGACCAATGTTTGTCCGAAATTTCACCAGAGCAATGTTTGTTCGAAAGGTCTGTCAACTGTTCTTACTTTTTTTACAAAATAATTTACTCTATAGGCGCATGTATGGCTGCATGGTAAGAAGTTTGCTTCCCAACCACATGGTTTCGGGTTCAGTCCCACTGCGCAGTACCATATGTAATATCTTCTATTATAGCCTCGAACTAACCAAAGCCTTGTGAGTGAAACTGAAAGACGTCCAAAGTATTTATAGATGTGTGTGCGTGTGTGTTTGTCTGTGCTTGCCCCACTTCAACATTTGGCAACCACTAAATTACGGAGATATAAACAACGCCTACGTAACTTAGAAGTACGCCAAAAAGAAATTGACAGAATAAGTACCAAGCTTAGAGAAAATATGTATCGAGGTCGATTTATTCGACTAAAAATTCTTCAGGGCTGCATCCCAACATGGCCGCTCTCTAATGATTGAAACAAGTAAAAGATAAAAAAGGTAAATTATCTCTATACCTGTGCTATACACTTTTGATAATGCTGATATTATTTCTAAAGCTTGATGCAGCTTTCACACGCTCCTATGTTATACGATTATCCTCTCATGAGACCTTTCCAACGATTCATGACATGAAGATAAAGCACACACGATATTATGACGATATAGTTTCAACATGAACCTCGGATATATTATATTGTTGGCTGCAGCTTCAACGATTAGTGATATATAGATTACCGCGCATATTTTATGTCAAGATATCGCTACAATAGCGAGTTATGAGTATTCAAATATGGATTTACAGCTCTTAAACAATTTCATCAGATATATTCTCATCCCTATAAATGAACCCTATAGCAGGAAACTATACGAGAAAATCTAAGACTAACTGAAACAAATTGCTCTTTTAGACTTAGAAAAGAAGATTTAATTCTGTTCGTAATGTTATGCTTTCATATCTGAGCTGAAACGCGGTAAAATATAAACTGTTGAATTTAATCAACGCGTATTTTTTTCAGCTTGAAGTAGAACATTCTACGAAATAGATACGACACTACACAAAAATTTAGTCTATAATAAAATCTCACGTAATTACCATAACAGACTAGACGAAATATGTAGCAGAGAAAAAAGAGAGAGTAGAGTAGATATTTCGCCAAACGTTATCATGTATATCTATTAGCGTAAAGAAAATGTTACTGATTTTACTCTTATCTCTTAAATGCTGGATAATAAAATAATTGAATAATTGTAACAAATAAGATGTTTCTAGAACAAAAGCATTAATGCTATAAGACCACTGAACAGAGCCTGCCAAGTAGAAGCAATAGTCTGAGGTAGCGAGCACTTTTATGAAAATAACCTATTCGCGTATACGTTACATAAATATGAGGGAAGCAAAATTTATGCAAAATGTTTTATAATCAAATTTATTTCGTTCAGAAAATAAATAACAGAAGGCAAAAAAGAAGTCTTTGCTGATAATTTTTGAAATTATGAAGGAAAAAAAAGTTCTTCGACAGATAGAATTAAATGTTAAATCATGCAAAGATCTAGATTCAATCAAGTTTTAAAAAAACTGCATGATGTCAGCTTAGAAAACGGAAAAAAATCCAAATCAATCTTTACAGACTAAATACTTATTTAATCACTACTGTTGAAGAAAATGCAGACGATATGAAAAGTACATACTGTGCAACTAGAAAGCATCTCATACATAAAACAGGGACCATATGTTTGTTTTATATATATATATATATATATATATATATATATATATATATATATATATATATATATATATATATATATATATATATATATTTACAATTATTTGATATTGTTTTACAGTACATTTATCTGCTCTTTCCTCTTCCGAATGTCTTTCTACCTTTCAACTACTTTTTTTTTTTTTTTGTAAAGAAAAGAAAAAAAATGCCCTTCGTTTATCTTCTCTGGTCACGACGTCTACTAACGTTAGCAACTGAAATAGATTATTAATCTCCCACAAGCTCTGTTAACTTTTACAAGGAATTTATTATCCTTCAACTTCAAACAATTTGCAGTTTTCTTTCTGACGATGACATCAATATCACGATTATAGGAAACACACTCGCAGCATTCGACGTCTTATTATTCAATTAGATCAAAGCGTAGTATTGAAATATTTTTTTTATAAAATAATCTGCATTATTTTATGCTAAATGATGTATAAACGGAATCCACACGATAATCGAAATCGTAGTAGAATTATAATATATAATAAATATATAATAATAATATATATAATGATATAATATTACTACTACGGCACTCCGTCGGTTACGGCGACGAGGGCTCCTGTTGATCCAATCAACGGAACAGCCTGCTCGTGACATTCTAAGAACAAGGACCGAAATTGTTGGGGAAGGAGAACAAAACAAAGTAATTGATTTACCAGTTGCGAGATACAGGTTTCAAATCTTGACTCAAGACCAGTGATCTCAGGGGAGGGAGTAAGTCGATTACATCGACTCCAGTGTTCAACAGGTACTTATTTTATCGAATTTGACAGGATGAAAGGCAAAATCAACTTCGGTGGAATTTGAAACCAGAACGTAAAGACGAATGAAATATGGCTAAGCATTTTGCTGGCGCGCTAACGATTCTGCCAGCTCACCACCTTAAAACGTTGGTAGATATCACTTTTGAGAAACTCGTGTACTTATCTGTGATTGGATAAAAGTTGGCCTACGTTTAGAAATAAAAAGAAAGTTTGTATATATAAATCATATGACAGGCACCGAAAATATTTATTCTCCATGGAAATAATTAAGAAATATAATTGAAATTGATGGATTGTGAAGTAATTATCAACGTATTGTAATCACTGATAAAAGGGAAATGAGAATTTATAAGAAAAGTCTGTTCTTTATAAAAGAATACATCTAAATCAATTTATGAAGGCAGTTGAAAAGTTCCTGGCGTTATGGGTATCTCAGAATACCGGGTTGGATGCCCAACCTTCCGAGTTCTTTTACAGGGCTTAGAACAACTGAAAGACTGCTGCAATAAGTGTGTGAACCTGAGAGGGGAATATATTGAATACAATCATAATTAACTGCTCCTCCATTTTGTTCTTCTATCGAAAGCAGGAACTTTTCACCATCTCGTGAAGCCTACGTTCAACGGGATGCGTTGCAGAGCAAGATGCTTTTTGATGTCAAATCACTGTTACATGTTCTCTCCTTTCATGTCCTTATATGAGTGTACATTTGTGTATTCCATTCTTACTAACTACACACCTGATTTTTAAATACATTTCGTCCTTAAGGTAGCGAGTTGGCAGGAACGTTAGCACGCCGGGCGAAATGCCTAGCGGTATTAAACGTTGTTCTTGTTATATCTTCCTTATGTTAAACTTGTATACATACACCAATGACATTAATTCTAAACAACACTGGAATGGTTTGCAATAGCGTCTCCTAACAGCTCTTTTGTTCTTTATATATATATATGTGTGTGTGTGTGTGTGTGTGTGTGTGTGTGTATACATATGTACATGTATATGTATATATATATATTTATATATATATATATATATACATACATACATACATATATATATTTACATACATATATATATACATATATATATATACATACATATACTTACATATATATATATATATATATATATATATATATATATATATATATATATATATATATATATATATATACATATATATGTATACAGTTACATACATATGCACGTACGCAGAGATTGAAGGGAGGAGAGAGAAGTGGGGTAAAGTGAGAGATATAGACAGATATAGAGATAAGCATTGAGTAATTTTCTGCATAATAAATATTCTTCCCGTGACTGTAAAAAGAACACCTAATTAAATTGAATAGTACTTTCAGATTCCATAGAAACATTTTATATTTTGCAAAAAAACTTTCTGTGCTATCTCATCTTCTACTGGGTCTCCGCTATATAAATCACTATGTATTGCTTTAAATATATAAAGAACTGCAGAGATAGTGGGGGAAAATATGGATGGGGAAATAATATGTTTTATTAGCGATAATATATGTATACGACTAGTTTATGAAAAGAAACTGACACTCGAGTCCCATTCAATTAATTCTTTCATCTAGATTTGTACTATGGTCGCAAAAAAGATTGAAAAAACCGGCTAAACTTGAATTTCAAAAACACACGGATATGAAATTCAATTTTTACATCTGCATTTGTACATATATCCACACACACACAACACATATGCATGCACTGACACGCTCAGACTCGCCCATACACTTATACAAATGCACATACACACGCACGCTTGCGCATACACACACACGCTAACAATCACGCAAACATACACACACACACACACCCAAGCATACACACCCTTGGACACATAACCCATATATACCCCCATTTACACATACATCCCACACACCTTACATATATACCGCCCACACACATGACAAACATACATGCGCGCCCTTACACACACATATAGACGAACGCACATACATACACACACACACGCACAGTGGTAGAGACACACACCTTACACAGACCTATACACACACAGACACACACACACACCCATATATACGCGCACGCCTACATACACGTACATACACAGCCGCATACACATGCACACACACACAGGAGTGCACACACAAAATAACACACATACCTGGCACACATCCTTACGCTCTCACACACACACGCACGCACACACACATAAACGCACACTTACATATACATACACGCACACACACCTCTCACATACACAAACACACACATACACACACATACACGTACACACACATGCACACACGCACAAACACCTCTCACATACACAATACTCACTCACATACACAACACACACGCACGCACGAAAACACACAATATACACAGACACGCACGCACAAAAAATATACACACGCGCACACATACGCACACGGACACACACATACAGACACACATAAACACACACGCGCATACACACACACGCACCCGTACCTAACACTCACAACCCCACACACATCACAATCCCACACACACACGCACATCCACACACATACACACACACACGCACACACCCACATACACATACACGCGCACACACTTCTCACCAACACAACACACCACACAGACACGCATACAATCACACACACATGGGCATAAACAACACACGCACGTACAATAGCAAACGTACGCACACACACGTACACAGCAACGCACATATACACAACATACACATACACACAAACACACACGCACGCACAAAAACATACACATACATACACGCGCACGTACAAAATACACACACACACACACGCACACGTACCCAACACCTACAACCCCACACAAACACACACCCGAACAGACAAATACTCAAAAACTGCCTGCTGACCCTCCACTCACCATTGTCCATAAGCACCCACTAACTATTCCTGCTACTAATTCCTTCCACTACGTCACACACACACAAACACACTTACACACTAACAGATAAACCACCAAACCATGCACACACACACGCACACACACACACACACACATACATACGCACACACACGTTCTGTTATCACACACACACTCGCAGACTCTCGCGCACGCACAGATATTCACCTCCGTTTTTCACTCTCCTTTCTTAGAAAGAACTTTTCCCCCACCACCTCCTCTTCCGGTCCTTTCATAATGTAACCTCGTGGGCATCGGTGCCATTTTCCTCTTCTTCCGTTTTTCCTTTCTCCAAACTTTCTGTCTTTCTGACGAAGGGCTCCGCCCGAAACGTCATACTCTCTCTCCTTCCTTTCCCGAGCGTCCAATAACACTATCCGTATCACGTCCTCACTTTGTTGTTTTTTTGTTTTTGTGTTGTTTTGAACCTATATATATATATATATATATATATATATATATATATATATATATATATATATATATATATCTTTTATTTGTTATAGTCATTAGAATGTGGTCCATGATGGGGCTCTGCCTTTAAGGATTTTAATCGAAGGACTCAACCCCAGTGTTTCTATGATGATGATATAAAATAATAATAGTAATAATAATGATGATGATGATGATAATAATAATAATAATAATAATAATAATAATAATAATAATAATAATAATAATAATAATAATTAAAAAGAAGAAATAGAAGAAGAAAACAAATGCAACTTATCAGAATATTGATGATATAGGCTCGAGTTATGTGTAAGTCATTTTAGTTTTATTATTCATGACTAGTAAAAGTAAGATCTGTTGTTTGTGTAAATATTTCGCAGTATGAAACATTCTAGATTCCACATCGCCAAGATTGAGCAAACTGGTACCTATAATCAAAAAAGAGTTGCAGATAAAACCTGAAACCAATAAATTGCATCAACAGAAAGAAGTAACCATACTGCGTCATATTTTATAGTAACATTATTTTGCCAAGAACGAGACTAACTCACCAGTGCATAACTTTGATGTATAAATGCATTTTGAAGCTAAGAGTGTAGCTTATTTACAAAAATAACATTTTAAAAACCATGTAGATATATAACATACAAAGAACTTAAAAGAGAAAATATGAAATGATAATAAATACAACGAACAAACAAAATATACATTACTATACTAGCAAGTAAAGAAAGTCAACACAAAACAACTAAGGAGAAAAAAATAATACTTTTGAGTATTCACATCAATAGGGAAAATATACAATGTAAGCAAATGGAAGGGAAGCATGAATCACAATAAATTCCTACCCCAGCATACCTTTACCAACAAAGACATTTAAATATAGATATATTCTAAGCAAAGAAATATCAAACGCCAGGAATGATTCAGTATGGTTATTAATCTAAATGTGGAAATACTCCAATAATTAAAATTGATATATCGTCTTACGGACTAGCAAAATAAGCCTTCTAAATTTATATAAAGGTAGATATAAAAAAAATACCTTGACTGCTATAGAATGACTGGGAGTCTAAATACGTAAGTATTAATGTTATCAAAGTAATTCGGCAAAATTATCGAAGTATTTTATTGATAAAGGGAAGAATGCCTCTCCTCAAAATTTTCTTTCAAAGGAATATCGAACAACAAGCAAAGAACATAGAAATCCTTCACAAAAAGAAAGATTAGCAACAAAAGGAAATTATTTTGAATCTTTAATACACTATAACAAAAAGAGCAAAAACAGGAAGAACGACAACAATAACCATCAAAGACAGAAATAGGGCAGTGAGAGAAAACAGGCAGCCACGAAAAGAATGTGATTTGTAAAAGACACAAAAGCATAAATTTGGTTATATTCGATTAGATCGTCTATAAGTTTTTTACTGGTATTTTATTTCAGAAACAAAAAAGAAAAAAAAAAAGAAAAAGACCGTAAGTCGATTAAGGTTGTGTAGGAATATATTAAGTAACGAAGTGGCAATGTGGGTTGAGGCATTCCAGAAGCGACGGCGCGGTTCACTACGAAGTACTTCCAGCAAAGAATCTCGAGGAGGGAGTCGATAAAATTCATACAGCTAAAATATGAGGAAAACGGAAGCAATGGAAGCCGTGCACGGACTCACGCACCAAATGTACTCTCTTCCTTTCCTCTCTCCTCCACACTTCCATCTTTCTTCCTCACCATTTTTATTCACACACACACGCACACACATACACACATACAAACACACATTCTCTCCCCCTCTCTCTCTATGTTTCTCTTTTCCCCCCTTTCTTTCTCTCTCTCCCTCTGGTTCACTTTAATTGTCTGTTCTTTTTTTTACCACGAGGATTTCTACCGTACAATGCTCGAGATAAAAACTAAAATTGAAGCTCTGTTCCTTGCTCTTATGACATGGGAAAATATATTGCATGTGTGTGATGTGCATATGTGTGTGTCTGTTTGTGTGTGTATATATATATATATATATATATATATATATATATATATATATATATAGAGAGAGAGAGAGAGAGAGAGAGAGAGAGAGAGAGAGAAAGTGAGAGGGATGAAGAGAGAGAGACGATAAGGAATGGAGCAATAATAAACAATGAGAAGTGGATCATTAGTTTTTTAAAGTGATTATTTAATTAAATAACGACTTCAAAACATATACATCGGAACGAGGAATGGAGAGAACAGCCTCTCATTTGCGTTACTGGTACAGGCGTGGCTCTGAGGTACGAAGTTTACTTCTTAACCACAAGGTTCCGAGTTCAGTCCCACTGCATGGAACATTCGACAAGCGTCTTCTACTAAACGACTAAAGCCACGTGGATGCATTTCGTAGATAGAAACTGGAAGTCCATCGTATTTGTGTTTGTATACGAGTGTATACGTATGAGATATGAAACACACACACACACACACACACATATATATATATATATATATATATATATATATATATATATAATCACCACGTTGGACCGCTAAAATCTACACGTTTCTTTTTTATTCTCTCTCTGTTTATTACCTCTTATTACATTCTGTTGAAGAGCGTAGGCTCGAAACATAGAAGTCTTCATTTTTCCCGAGCGTCAGACTAATACACTTGCTTGTTGTTAATACACCTTTCTTCGTCTTTTGTTTTTCTATAATTTTCAGCTATACACACATACACACACACACACATATATATAGGTGTGTTCGTTCTGTCCCCTACCACCGCTCGACATACGGCGTTAGTTGTTCATGTCTCCGTAAGCTAGCCGTTCGGCAAAATTAACAGATAGAATAAGCTCCAGGCTTTAAAACTGTAAGCGCTGGGATAGATTCCTTCGACTAAAACTATTTCAGTCGAGGCCATAGCATGGCTGTTGTCAAATGACTGAAACAAGTAAAATACAAGAAAAAATACATGCAGAATTTCCATACTTCGCCCATAAATGTGATCATGTATATGGTATGCATTAAATAAAACAGATAAAATTTACGATCCCGTCTAATGCATGCTTTTATGTTGTTGATATTTTATCTCTTATTATAAATCATGTAAATGGTTTATAATAAGAGATAAGATATCAGCAATATGAAAGTATATATGAGAATCATACGACATAAAGCAAGCAGTTTCCTGTGTAAAATCGTTTTTAGTATTTATGATATTCAAGGCTGTGAACTGACAGAATCGTTAACATGTACGACAAAATGGTCAACGGTGTTTTGTCCGTCAACACGTTCTGCGTTCAAATTCCGTGCAAGTCGACTCTGCCATTTATTCTCACGGGGCCGATAAAATAAGCACTTCGGTCGATTTCCTTCTTGCCTCAAATTGCAGAGCCAAAGTCTGAAGTCAATATATAGGGCCAGTCGATTAGATCATCCCCAGTACGCAACTGGTACTTAATTTATCGACTCTGAAAGGATGAAAGGTAAACTCGACCTCGGTGGAATTTGAACTCAGAACGATACATATATATATATATATATATATATATATATATATATATATATATATATATATATATATATATATATATATATGTATATATATATATATATATATTTATATATATATACTTTATTTAAAAGCAGCAGAAATATAACAAAATCTGTTACTCAGAGTTTCACGTTCCCGTTCGTCGGGCAGTTTTGACGAACGGGAACGTAAAACTGACTAAAAGCATTTGTTATATGTCTGCTGATTTCAAATAAAGCATATTACTCAACCTCTGGTATTTGAGTACTCTTTTTTCCACCTTATTTCACATTTATGTGCTTACTCCGGTATATGTATATATATATATATATATATATATATATATATATATATATATATGTATATATGTATACATCGATATATATCTATACACACACACACACACACACACAGATATATTATATATATGTGTATATATATATATATATATATATATATATATATATATATATATATATAAATCATATATATATATATATAAAACCTTCAAGGCAGTGAGCTGGAGGAATCGTTAGCACGCCACACAAAATGCTTAACTCCACCGAAGCCATCTTTGTCTGTCACCTTCCGGTGTTGACTAAATTAAGTACCAGTTCAGTATTGAAGTCACTGTAAATGAGTAACCTCCTGTCTCCAAATTTCAGAGCTTGTGCCTACGGCAGAAAAAACAATATAGCACACCAACCGAGGTGAGCTGACAGAATCGGTAGCGCATCGGACAAATCTTTATGTACATTTCTTCCGAAGAATCTATTGGAGTAGATGAAAGCGCTAATATGATTTATAAAGACATGACATATTAATAAAAATCTGTAAATGTACAACCATCCAGATCTCTGAGTACCGTATTTTTTCTAATATATAATACCTGTACATCACCTCCAGACCTTTTAATATATATATGTGTGTGTGTGTGTGTGTGTGTGTGTGTGTGTATGTATATATATATATATGTGTGTGTGTGTGTTTGTGTGTGTGTATGTATGTACGTATGTATGTATGTATATACATATATACATATATATATGTATATTTGCATGTCTATATTTATGTGTGTGTCCACCATCGCTTGACAGCCGATGTTTGTGTGTTTACGTTCCCATAAACTACCGGTTCGGCAAAAAGCGAACGATAGAATAAGTACTAGGCTTACAAACAATAATCGACCCGGGGTCGATTTGTTCAACTAAAGGCGGTGCTCCTTATGGTCGTAGCTAAATGACTGAAACAAGTAAAAGAATAAAAGAAAGGGTATGTATGCCGTGGTCTTCCACTCAGTTTCCGTCAACCCAATTTACTAACAGAACATTGGTCGATCCAGTGCTTAGAAGAAGACACTTGTCCAAGCTGCAGAACCGGAAGTTACGTTGTTGCAAAGCGAATATCTTAACCACACAGCAATGCCTGCGCTTTTAATCGGCTTCCCGATAGTTAGTGTAAGGCCAAAGAAGAATGTATTCACGGACAAATACTTCAAATTTTATAATATTGGAAGCATTTCAAATATTACATTAGTTGTGCAATATATTTGTTCATGTATAGGCCTATGCTTTTGTGTATTAAAATTTATTGCAGACGCTTTAGACTTTATTCCATTATATTTTGAACGAACATAAAATTCTACGCTGAAATCAAGCAAACATGCAAACAGTCTCTTACAGATATAGGCGTTAGCATGGCTCTGCATTTAAGCGATTGGCTTTCCAAGTTGGCGATTTACGGTTCAGTCCCACTTCACTACAGCTTCTACTATATCCCTAGACCCGACCAATTCTTTGTGAGTAAATTTGGTATATTTTAACTATGGCGAAGCCCGTCATACTACTTCAAAAGAAATGAAACTTGGTTTACCAACTGATCGAAAACGAGAAACTCCGAGCACCGGAAACCGGATCCATTCGGTTATAATGTTAGTCCTTTTTTACTTTTAACATTTTCGGGGTCGATAAAATAAGTACCAGTTGATCACTGGAGTCGATATAATGGACTTATTCCCCCACCACCACCACCACCACGAAATTGCTGGCCTTGCGCCAAAATTTGAAATCAATATACGTGTAAATCTTGTGGGGAGTGCGTGGTCCAGTGGTTAGGGTGATACATACATGATTGCAAGATAATTATTTCGGTTTCCGGACAGAGCTCGGCATTGTGCTTACTTTGTTTCCCGTTTCTCCACTCCACCCAGCTGTAATTGTGCAACCATGCAACGTCCCGAAGCAGGGATGTTGTGAGCTCGGCCTTTTATATGCCACGGCACTTTGGCGCAGGTGTGGGAGTGTAATAGGAAGCTTACTTCCCAATCACACGGCTTCGAGTTCAGTCCCACTGCGTAGCACCTTGGACAAGTACATTGCATTACAGCTTCGGGCAAGCCGAAGCCTTGTGATTGGATTTGGTAGACGGAAACTAAAAGAATCCTCTTGTATGTGTGTGTGCACGTGTGTGTGTATGCACGCGCGCGTCTTTGTATCTCTGTGTGTTCCCCACCGCCGCTTGATAACCGGTGTTGGTCTACCTACGTCCCCGTAACATAGCGGTTCGGTAAAATAGTTCGATACAAGAAGTACTAGGCTTAAATAAAGGACAAGAATCTATTCATTCGACTAAAAGTTCCTCAAGGCGGTACTCCAGCATGGCCACAGACTAATGACTGAAGCAAGTAAAAGATAAAACCTTAAGGATCAAGGTTTGTTGTTGATGATTTAACGCCAGAGGGTGTATGTATTTATGCGTGTGTATGGTAAAAGATAATCCGCTGATGATAATTAACCACTCAATATTCTCCTATTTATGCTAAGTTTAACGCACGTATAAAAACGAATTTATCGGATTGCGACGTATTACTGAATAACATTAAACAAATTACGTACATTTTCAGAATATTAAATTTCATCGTTGTCTTTCCATCTGTATCAATTGGAAAGGTGCATAGCTATCACTAAGCTTATTTGCAAATGAAGCAGTAAAAAACGAATTTGTATTTTATTTAGCCACTTAGGAACAGAACATGAGATATATTCCAAGAAATTACTGTATCCAATTTACATTTGAATATTGTTTTATTAACCTAACTTTATTCGAAGCGAACAAAAGCCTGAATTTCAATCAATGGCCGCTTGCGCAAACGGCACGTTATAAATTTTACAACACTCTCTATGTATCATTCACACACACACACACACACACACACACACACACACACATAAGAGACACATACAACACCCACACATGCACACATACACTTCCTTTCTTTCTATCTCTCCCACTCTCTCTCGATAGATATATATTTATATATATATATATACACACAGAGAGAGTGATGTATATATATATATATATATATATATATATATATATATATATATATATATATAATATGTGTGTTTGTGTATAAACCTTTGCGTTTGGCTTGAGTTTCTCTGTGTGTATGTGTATATGTATCTGTAATTTATTTAAGTGTAGGTGTGTCTGTATGTGTGTATCTGTGTATGTACGTATATATTTGCATGTGTGTTTAAACTGGTTCATTACTCGAAGATGCTCATAATGCTATTATTGAACTGAAACAAATAACAAGTATATATCATGCACGAAACGAAACAAGAGAGAATAAATATTTTACGTGTACAAACATATGCAACAATCAATATTCACGCATTCACACTATAAAACCGATTTAAATGAGCGGTTTATGAAGAATTGAACTCAAAAGAAAGAAAACGTAATAAAATATCAATGTCAATAGAAAGAACGATATTTTTATAAAATTCACATCGAGAGAAGCAAGCGACACAAAATGAGAAGACATTACGCATAAAATTTAGAGGTAAACATTCTAATTGCTATGAGCGCGCTTTTATCTTCCCGAAAGCTATGGTATCCGTCTTCTTGTTTTGACGTTGTCCAAGCATCATTATTGGAACAAATTGTTCACGTGATCGCTATGTCAGTTGTCAAAAAGATTGAATCAGTCTTCTAGGCTACAAGGTTTCTTAAGACTGAGAGTATCCCGTGTGTGTATAAGGCCACCATTCATTAATTATTACTGTCAACTAGTGCCTCCTCTGAGTGTCTTAACCTACTGGAATCAGTTCAGAATCAAATTATTAACATGGTGAGTCCTCTTCTTCTTACTAGATTAAAGCTTTCCTAGGCAAATTGTTGCTTTTTTGCAACAATATTTATGTAAATAAATTTTTAAATTACATCTATTATCATATCATTGATACGAACATTAATTCTTAACTAAAAGCAGCGTCTTCACCCTCTGTGTTCGTCTGTCCTTGTTCGTTTACAGAGGAGCAAACTGGAACTTTGTCAAATGAAATGATTTACACGAGAACACAACATACCTCACGAACCGGAAATCGAAACCACGATTTTGCGATTGTGAGTGCAAGACTCTAACCACCAGGTCACATGCCTTTATAAATTTACCTTAAATACCAAGGCGACGAGCTGTTAGAAACGTTAGCAGTATTTCGTTTGTCTTTATGTTCTGAGTTAAAATTCCGCCGAGGTCGACTTTGCCTTTCATCCCCTCATAATGGGGTCGTTCTAATCGACTGGCCCCCTCCCCAAAAATTTCGTGCCTTATGGTTAGAGTAGAAAGGAATAAAGACTGCTATCCGTTGATTGCTTCTTGGTTTAGACAATCCCCATTCTTTTACGTTTCGCTCTATTTTGAAGGCATCAACGTCACAACTTAAACTCCGTTCTTTACTCGAAAAATAATTGTGTTGGGGATTAATAGAAATAAAACATTTTTTACTCTGTTTATGATCCGTGGTGAATACGTTAAGTTTAAGCATTTTATTTGACAACTGTCTTCGATATATTGCCAGTTTATCATTGAACTGAATTGTTGATTGTAACATAGACATTGATTCACGGAGGGGAAGGTTTTAACTTTTCAACAATTTCCTCTAGGAGAAATATCGCTTGATAATTTTTGCATATCGATAATGATTTATAATTCTCACAAGGGTCACACATAAAAGATAAGTTTTCTGGAAGATGACAACACTTGTCAGTTTTCAAATTCCCAGATGAAGCTAATCACATTTTCACTCCACTTCCATCGATAATGTCCTTAATAAACCTATGTTCAACTCAATCTTTTATTCATCTCGCTAAAGAACTCCTGTCATTTTACGGAGGCAAAAATAAAATTAATCTTGAAAGTATAGCCGGGCATACGTGTAGAAGAAACAATAATTCACCAGTTTAAATATATCTACATATACAGAATACAGCGTTATCTTTTAATAAATTCCATCGGGATAGACTTCCTTTTGTGGGACAGAGATCAATAACTTAAGCGCCATTTACAGATAGTCAGATATATTTCTATTAAACTATAGCGGTTTGTCAATATGAAATATCAATATTAGGTTTTCAAAAATATATTCGTGTAAAACAACTGTGAATATTGGACACATGAAGAACAATAAAGCATCAATAATTTATTGGTTGCCTGTCATGTGCGGTTTAGGTAGTAAACTATCAATTAAGAAGGCGCTGTCTCTTTCAATACGTGATTTGAATCATATTAATATAAGAACTGAAATACACGCTGTCTTGGCGGTAAATGTTGATGGCGTAAACAACATTTGCCTCCTATTTATCTCTGGTTAAATCCTGCCCCACCAAAACATAGGCCTCAGAGTTAAGCTTCTCTTTTTCTTTTTCTTTTTTTTTCAGCTTCATAAGCCATCGGTTAAATTATTTTCTTTATTTCAGAGGCAGTAGTACAAAAAATAGACCACTATTCCCCCAGTCATGAATGAACACGCGATTGCTCCTAGAAAGTTGCCCTGCGGACACAAATCTGGTTAAGGTTGTTTAAGAAAGACCAGCACTTGCCCATGCATACCAGCCTCACATCACCACCTCACTCCACCGATGTTATCCAAGGGAAACGCAACGGGTGATACAGCTTGGCACCAGTGACATCGCAACTCATTTCTACAGTTGGGAGAGCTGGAACACCGTGAAATAAAGTGTCTTACTCTTTTACTCTTTTACTTGTTTCAGTCATTTGACTGCGGCCATGCTGGAACACCGCCTTTAGTCGAGCAAATTGACCCCAGGACTTATTCTTCGTAAGCCTAGTACTTATTCTATCGGTCACTTTTGCCGAACCGCTAAGTTACGTTGACGCAAACACACCAGCGTCGGTTGTCAAGCGATGCTGGGGGGACAAACACAGACGCACAAACACACACACACACACACATATATACATATATATACGACGGGCTTCTTTCAGTTTCCGTCTACCAAATCCACTCACAAGGCCTTGGTCGGCCCGAGGCTATAGTAGAAGACCCTTGCCCAAGGTAGTGGGACCGAACCCAGAACCATGTGGCTGGTAAGCAAGATACTTACCACACAGCCACTTCTGCGCCTATGTCTTGCTGAAGTGCACAACACAACCACAACACACAGCCCGGTCAAAGAATCAAACTCACAACCTAATGATTGTAAGCCCGACGCTCTAACTACTGAGCCATGAGCCTTCAGAGGCAAAAGTAGCTCAGTGCTATTAGATATTACATACAAATTCATATGAACCTTAAGTGGCTCAGCCTATTTGCATATTACTGCAATCGTTGAAATCTGGTGAGGCGGCACATATTCTCTGAGAAGATAAACGTTTTGTATAAAAAAAGAAACGTATGTCTTTCATTTCAGAATATTCTTAAATGAAAGCTAAATTTATATTTCGTCTTTTGTCAACTCGTCTGTGAAATAGATTCTAACAATATGTAACCATTCTTTGTTTCAACGCATGAATTCACATCGAGAATCATGCAAACCCAATACCAAAACGAAATAACAGCAATTGTATTCACGAAAAAACATACGAACCATACACTGTGGCAACGCACGCATAGATAGATAGATAGATAGATAGATAGATAGATAGATAGATAGATAGATAGATAGATAGATAGATAGATAGATATGTAGATAGATAGATAGATAGATAGCTAGATAGATAGATAGATAGATAGATAGATAGATAGATAGATAGATAGATGTCAATGTATCTATAGTCAATACTCACAGTAATCTAAGTATCTCAAGTGGCATGGAATTAGGTTTAATTTTCAAGTGGAAATTGAGTTTAAATTTCACAGCAAATATTTGCGAATTGATGTAGCTAGAAGATGAAAAGATAAGAGAAAACTTAAATGTAGACTCGAAACGTAAAAGACTTTCTCAACTTCCCGAGTGTTAAACTAACACACGTTTGTTTTTTATACACCTGTCTTCGTCTTTTGTTTCATGGTAAATTCCAGCTATGTGTGTGTGTGTGTGTGTGTGTGTGTGTGTGTGTGTGTGTGTGTGTGTGTGTGTGTGTGTGTGTGTGTGTGTGTGTGTAATTATATGTATGTTTCTTTGACTGTGTGTTTTTTCCTCCTACGCACCACTTGACAACCAGTGTTGGCTTTTCTAGATCTGCGTAACTTACCAGTTTGGTAAAACAGACAGATGGAACAAGAACCAACCTCTTTAAAAAATAAGTACTGGGACGATTTATTCGAACGAAACCCTTCAAGTTGGCACCCTAGCATGGTCGAAGTCCAATGACTGAAATTACGTTGATGTAAAATGTTGGGTTCTGTTCGTTGGCCTTTTTGCATATACTTTTATTACTTTCCAATGTTATTTGAATTATCAAGATAAACATTGTTATCGTAACGTTTCATGATTGTTTTGTCTTTTATTTTTAATTTATTTATTTAGTTTTTTTATATATTTTGTAGCTCTAGCTCTGTTTTTCCTCTACGACGTTTGTTAATCGATTTTGAAACTTGTATAAATTTTACCTCTTTTCAGACATATGACGTTCGAGTGCCAAGTAAAGGAAATGATCATATCCGACACCTGCTTCTCCGAGCTTGCTCTCAAGATTTTAAAGATGCCAAAGGCGCTCCTGTTTGTACTGTGTACAGAAAACTCGCTATTACTGAGAGAACTGCACAGAAAATTATTTCAAGCTTTCTCAAGCAGTTCTAACTATGGTTAAGACAGCCTCTCATAATTACCGTATAAACGTTCCATCAGTTTATGACGAATAGCCAAGATTAAACCCGATTGGTTACGCTTATACCCTTCGTGTATTAATTTATTTGTAGTAACATTGTCGAGAATGCCAATGTCTTGTGATTAGTGGTGTTTGTTTCGAATACAAAGGATTATATTCTCCAATATATGCTTGAAGGCGACAAGCTTGCCACAGCATTACCGCTCCGAACAAAATGCTTCACTGCATTTCTTCCGAATTTACATTTTCAGTTCAAATACCACCGCGGTTGATTTTTGCTTTTGATCCTCCTGGAGTTGAGAAAATAACTACCAGTTGAGCAATGGGGACAATGTCATCAACTTACCAACACCCACGAAAGTGCTGGTGTTCCGCAAAGATGTAGGACACATACATCCTTCCAGTTTATAAAAAAAAATGGTGTTATTTGGGAGACAATTTGGGAATATATTATTTTATCTTTGTCCCTTACTTATTTCACTCAAAGGCCTGCGGTCGTGTTAGGATTAAATCGACACAGCTATGGATAGTCTTCTTTTCTCTCTTCTTTTTTAATTCTCTTTTGGCATGTCGAGCGTTTAATATCCCCGAGAACCCATTGCCGAAAGCTTGGATGTTTCTGCATTCACTTTTCAGCCCAAATTTTATGTATTATTGTTTATGCTGTTCTTCCATAGATAGTATGCGATTGTCAAATGTTATCTGCTCCGATCTCAAGTCTCTACCCCCATCATCTATCCTTAGCTAGAGCTTGCCGACATTAGTGTTTCTGTGCAAGTTTCCAGTTGATGTCAAGATCTTTCAAGTTTTAATGATCTGAAGGGGATCATTCAAGTATCCCTACAGATCATTCAAGTATCCCTACAGATCATTCAAGTATCCCTACAGATCATTCAAGTATCCCAGATTTTAGTAACAACATTGGCATTATTGTGTAATAATGTATTACTATAAGAGGAACGTTCTGACAACATTTTTCTAAGTCTGGTGTAGTATTCTCGGTTCACTCTATCTTTTTTTCAGAATTCTCTCATATGGTTCCATGCCTAGGAACTTGCATTCTTTATGTGGAACAGAAATTATAGAGAGACCACTAATGCACACAAGTTTTGGGTTTGGATGGGGGATGATTTTCCACGTTCAATAAGCATATACCTCTTATTTAGTTTCACCAAATTTCATTCTTATGTCAGCTGAAAATATTATTAAGTCCAGTTGATTTGGTCCTTTGTAAACATTTTCGCATAAATCTTCGTGTCATCCACAAAGAAATTACGTGTTACATTGGTACCTGTAGCAGATGCAGAGCTTAACATGTAGGCATGGCTGTTTTATGTATTTATGTATGTATGTATGTACCGATGTATGTACCTATGTACGTATGTAGGCATATATGTATGTATATGTATATTGTCAAATTAGCAAGAAACCAGTAAATATGAATTCCATCTTTAAGGTTTTTTGTGCACGTACCAAAATTAAAATTCTTTCATCTCAGCTGATACGATGAATCATCAATCATTTAGTTCTGTAACTGGCGTAGTGGAATAATGTGTTGCTGTTTTTTATGAATTTTCACAAAAAAAAAAGTTTAGTATTTCTTGTTTTACAAACAAACTGCCTCCAGCAAATAAAGAAAATGGGAAAATACTCAAATAGTTCTACGTCTAAGAAAGAAGAGAATTTCTTTTACATCAAAGCAATAATTTTATCAAATATGATACCATATACACAGGGATTGTAATTTGAAACTGGACAGAGATGTTGGCATGCATGAAATCGGATGCATGAAATATAACATACGTGAAGGTACACTTGTATTAACGTTTCAATAAATACAAATGTTGTCAGGTTAGAAATAGAACGCTTTGTTGTATATATTGTACGTTGTAAATAAAATCGTATTCCTTTCTCCAAATCTACAATTCAAACAAAAGCTTTGAGTAATGTTACAACATTGAAAAGAACTGGTCGTAACATCAACACTGGAGAAGGACATAAGGTTTTTTTTTTCTGCGGAAAGAAGCTTGCAACACAACGACAGTGTTCCAGGTTCAGTCCCACTGCGTGGCAACTTGAGCAAGTGTCTCCTACCATAAAATCAGGCTGAACACCTTCGAAATGGATTCGGGATAGGGAAATTGAAAGACACCTGTCGTATATATGTGTATGTGTCTGTGTGTGCGTGCGTGTGTCCGTATGCGACTGTGTGTGGATGTCTGTGTGTCTATATGTGTGTCGGTATTTGTTTCTTTGTGTGACAACCGCTGTTGGTTTGTTATCTCCACATAACTTAGCGGCTCGGCTAAAGACCGATAGAATAAGTTCCAGGTTTAAAAGTACTACAGCCGATTCATTCGGCTAAACTTCTTGAAGGCCATGCTCTAGCATGGTCTCAATCTAATGACTAAAATATGTAGAAAATTAAAACATATCTGTGAGTGTGCGTGTTTGTGTGTGTGTGTGCGTGTGCGTGTGCGTGTGTGTGCACGCGTGCGTGTGTGTGCGTATATATATATATGTATATAGATATATTTATATACACATACATACACATACATACATACACACACATACACACACACACACACACACACACACACACAAACAAACAAACACACAAACACACACACACAAACATAGGGACTATAATTGTCCGAAAATGCTGTTCGAGAATTCCTTATACAGAATTCACTTTCAGCAATTTCCGCTACCTCATCGATAAGGACTGGGTGTGTTTACGCCCCCGTAACTTAGGACTTCGGCAAAAATGACCGATAGAATAAGTACTAGGCTTACAAAGAATAAGTTCTCGGCTCGATTTGTTCGACGAAAGGCAGTGCTCCGGTATGGCCACAGTCAAATGACTGAAACAAGTAAAATAGTAAAAGAATATATATATATATATTTGTGTGTGCGTGTGTGTGTTGTTATAAATAAATATATATTTATATATTCTGTGTGTGTGCGTGCGTATGTGTGTGTATGTGTGTTTGTCTGTGTGTGTGTGAATATATATTTAGCTGTTTCCATGTTCCTAGCAGGTCAAATGATAACACAGACGCCCTGTCGTTGTTACTCTGTATAATTCCAAAATTTCCTTTTCCCGAGTAACTACGTCTGTGAGTACTTACGATATAAAAGACCGACTCGCGACTGATGGATGTTTATTATATAACTTATAGTAACATTCCCAGTCGTGTGGTTCCTTTATGATCAGTAGGCCGAATACAGAGGATGGAAATGGTACAGTAATATCACCCTTTTGTAAGAAATTGTGATGTAAATAATTGATAAAGATAAAACATACTAGAAAAAGGTAATATACTGATGAAGAACTAATTAGCGCGAATATAAAATGTCAAATCACAGCTAGGTTCTTTGATTGCAATACCGTTAGATGTAGCGTAAGATTATATTTTACCAGTAACATGTCGTGAGGGATCTGTGAAAACCATAAAACGGCATCAATTAAACTGTTTCCTTCCATACAAGATATTCAAATATACACGGATTTTCTTTGATCCGTTTACGCATACAACTAAAAGTCATGTTGAATCGATGTTCAATTGTGCGAAAGCACGACATAAATGAGATATCGGCATTCATTGCACACGATTAGATTCTCATTTAATAGAGACTTTTGTGGTGTTGTACCATTCCTAATGATGGATTTGAACAATCATTTGCAGGATTGAATAAAAGTATAAAAAATTAATTTTGCTCAGAAAATCTGTTTTATTCTTGCGTAAGATTTTTTCACGTTTCAGATTTATCTTTTTTTGTTTTTAAATGCCAAAGGTCATTAGGAATGTATTTATTCAATAATTCCGTTTTCTTCAGATGTTGGTCTTAAGGAAAAACATCATTGCGAGGTAAGAAGAAAAATTTAAAAGATAAATTTATCAGCGAAATGAAATGTACCAAGTTTGCTTTCATACGTGGCTGATTGAATGCAAATTAAAATAAAATCAGGTGAAAATATTAATAGTTAGAAATTACTTTTTATGCAATTTTTATTATTAAAAATTACTAATTAGAATGTCTTCATTATTTTCAAATTTAAGTTTCATTACAATTCCTGATGAGAAAACTCTAAGTGTAAACTTCACTTACATACTGAAGCACAAATGCGCTAAATTTAATTTTCCACTTTTAGATTTCGTTTTATTTTAAATTTGATGTTTTAAAAAATTTCCAAAATACCTAATTACACAGATTAATGTGAAAATGTAAGCTAACTGTAAATTTTAATATAACGAAAGAAAAATACATGGAAAATATTAGCTTTATGATTGGTATTATATTTAATTAAACAAAATAAATTGTACCAACTGGTTTTTCTTCGAATCTTTATAAATGTGCTTTTAAGTAAAGAAAATTTTGTCAAGATCCCCGCAGACTTTGCATGATTCTTTTGATGCTTAATATTTATACATTTCTATATATTGTTTCATATTCCATGCTGAGAGACTACCTTTGTTGCTATTTGGCAATCGTTCCTTCATTTAATGTATCACATTCATCAAAAAGAAAGGTGATTGTTACATAATTCTCCCATTTGTGATTCGAACATTTCATGGACTCCAACGAAGTCACGTATTGTCCTTGCCTTCGAAACGCGGAGTAGATGGAACAGGACAACTGACGAAGGGGCATACTCTCTATGTTGCATGTCTCGTTTCTCTGTTTGTTTTTTTCGTTGTTCGAAAAAACTTCGTTTTCTGTCTTCGTCTTTATGTTTTCGTTTCTCATTGTGTTTAACGTTTTTTGTGATGTCATGTACCCATATATGCATGTATGTATACATATAAGATGTCGGTATGTACATATATGTATGGATATATGCATATAATTATATATTATTTATGTTATTATATGATCGAACGCCACGCACTGTCTCCAAGTAAATTATATATATATATATAGGGGAGAATGTACGAAAAAACAACAACAGACGAGGACAGGTGGTGTAAATAACAAAAGGATGTATTAGTATGACGCTCGGGAATGCGGAAAGTCTTTGACGTTTCGAGCTACGCTCTTCAACAGAAAGAATACGGAGACAAGGAGAAAACACGGAGACAAGGAGAAAAACACGGAGAAAAAAAATTGAATAGTGTTCAGTCAACGGTCAATCATAATAATGGCTAATAATGGCTGACCGGAAGTTAGAAATTCTTTTTTCAGGAGAGCTAAGAAAAGGGGGAGATAACAAACGGTGATCGAAGAACGAGGGGCTGTGTGTGGGAGGTAGAATGCTGGTGATCTTGACGTATGTAGTGTGAAAATGGGGAAGGGAGAAAGGAGTTGGTCAGTTGTAGTGTGTGCGTGGTGTGATGCGAGGGTATAGGTGTGATGTGATGTGAGGGTGTTGGGAGGTGGGGAAGGCATGGGTGGAGTGTGGGTTAGGCTGAGGGTGGGGTAGAGGTAGGGGCGGGGTATGTGGGTAGGGGTGGGTGGAGGGTGTAAGGAATTGGATGGGGTGGAGTGGGAAGGTAGAGTAGGAGTGTGTTGGGGTGTGGTGGGATGAGCTTATGAGGGGGTGTTGACGATGAAGGGGGAAGGGGAAGGTGGATGTGAGAGAGGGGGAAGGTGGGTATGGGGGGGGGGGGGGGGGGGAAGAGAGGAAGAGAAAGAGAGTGAGAGAGAAGAGAGTGAGAGAGAGGGCAAGAGAGAAGAGAGTGAGAGAGTAAGGGTGAGAGAGTAAGAGAGTAAGAGTGTAGAGAGTAAGAGTGAGAGGAGAGAGTAAGAGTGTAGAGAGTAAGAGTGAGAGAGAGGGAAAGAGAGAAGAGAGTGAGAGTGAGAGAGTAAGGGTGAGAGAGTAAGAGAGTAAGAGTTTAGAGAGTAAGAGTGTAGAGAGTAAGAGTGAGAGAGGGGGAAGTACGAGAGAAGAGAGTGAGAGAGAGTAAGAGAGAGGAGAGAAAGAGTAGGGGTGGTAGGAGGGAGGGTGGGGGAGAGAAGCAGGAGGAGGGGGTTAAAGCAGTAAGTCCCACGGCAGTTACTGTCTCTTTCAAGTCCTAGAACTTGTAAGGGTCGATTAATTGGTTTCCACGGTGTAAAAGTGGCTGAGAGCACAATATTCACCCTTGAACCAGACGCCAATCCGTCACAGAGTCATTCATTTACATCTGAGTGAACTGGAGCAACATGAAATAAAGTGTTTCCCTCAAGAACACAACTCGCCGCCAGATCCAGGAATCGAAACAGCTATCTTGCGGTCTTGAACGTAGCATCGTAAGCCCCAGAGCTTTACTCTTTTAATGGTTAAGTGAATTCTTTTCGAATAATTTTCTGAAAAAGAAAACTGAATATTGTTACCTCAACAATATTGAGGCCGAATATGATGGTGATCTCAGAGCAATCCAAACATATGTTTCTGTTTGAAATCTCTGTCCCCCGAAAGGGCAACATTGAGAGAACAAATGAAATCAAGTGAAGAAAATATTCCGAGAAAAATGTGGAAGGTAAGATGCGATCTCTTCGATGTAGTATGTAGGGGGATATACTGTCCAGTCTCTCTGCAAATTTTACAACGTTCAGCATTGTAGAGACCAGAAGGAAGAATGCCATCAAATTAGTTGTGAAAAACAGTAGAGGTTGCATCAAGGTAACCGTAGCCTGGGTGTGAGCCTTGGAAGGGGCAGAGCTACAAGGGTTAATGATAAGCAATACAAACCGAGTCTAAATCAACCCTGGCTAGGTCATTTGTGTGACGGTAACTCATGTTGATTGACGCGAAATACATAATGACCCCCAGCACACATCACTGATAATGTGTCTACAGGCATTACAGAATCATGAATGGAAAATTTAATACTGGGGGCTTTTTACAAACTTTATGCAAATTCATTCCATCTTTAAATCGTCTAAAGCATGACTTGCTTTCAAACTCTACACAGTATTGTTTCTATAGTACATATGCCTAAAGCTGTTTCTTTGAATCTTACAGTTAGGAAGAGGAATCTGTTTTTTTAATACGATTTTTAGTATATTGTAGTTAAGATGTTACTTTTGCAACCACATGGTTTTGGGTTCAGTCGCATTGTACGGCAACTTGGTCTTCAAGTATAGCCTCAGGGCGGTTAGTTTAGTTAACCGAAACTGTGAGCAAGCCGATTGAGTATATATGTGCAAATATTGTAATAAGAAAATGGAGGAGAATACGCGGTATCCATCGACTTGCAGACATGTACATATAGACTCCAGGCAGGGAGTCTATACGCCAATGAAACCGGAAAACCGGGCCTTATGATCCAGGCATGACTCGAGAACGAACAAACAACATATATACATATATATATATATATATATATATATATATATATATATATATATATATATATATGTATATATATAGGGAGAATTCACGAAAAAACAACAGACGAAGACAGGTGGTGTAAACAACAAATGGATGTATTAATATATATATATATATATATATATATATTGGGTTGTCCGGAAAGTTCGTGCCGATTTATAGTAGCTTACCTTCCGACTTATTTGCCATGAAACCACCTCAATTCTGGGAAGAGGGTATTTTCAAGTTAAAGGAAAGATGGAGACGCATTGTGCAACAAAATGGTTCATATTTGGTTGATTAAAAATGTAATGGCAAGTATTTATTGACCTTTTTCTTTCCGTTACAAATCGGCACGAACAAACAAATATATATATATATATGAATGTATGTATGTATGTATGTGTGTGTGCGTGTGTGTGTGTGTGTGTAAGTGTGCAGGTATTTTGTCGGTGTCCAAATTGCTTAGCAAGCAGTCTTGTGTTGTTATATTGTCATAAAGTTCCCAGCCAACAAATTCACCAATGAGGCATTTGTCTGCTCGGGACTGTAACAGAAGACACTTGACCAAAGTGCCGCAAAGTGAGTTTGAGCCCGAATCCACCTAATTACAAACGAGCTTCTTAGCAACACAGCCATGTCAGAGCCTATGCAAAATTAATTACACATTTTTTAAGCATACTTAATTCCATATTTCCGTTTATTCTTTTACAGCGGTAAACAATTATTTCTAAAATTAATGTGTTAACTTAGACCAGAATTTAGTCCAATATGTTTTAGGATATTTACATCCCCAATATTCCTATATAACATGATTTAAATTTAAATTTTGCTCCATCTTCCATATTCACTTTTGTTTTTCTTTGTCCCTGTAAATATCGTATTTAAACATGTTACTTTCTTCTCAAAGTTTACAATTTCTATTTAAATTTAAATCAATATTCAACCATTAGAAAGCTAAAAATTCTCTAAATATCGATCAAAATACACTTAGATTCAGGTTTCCATCCACCTTGAAAGTAAACGCCTCATTCTCATATTTTTACTGCATTCCATTTATGGCGTTCTTTGCTTTCCTACGTTTAATCTTATATTAGGAATGTAGAAATGCTTGTTTTCTTTTTCTCATTAAAACCAAAGAAATCAAGAATGATTGAAATAAACGTGTAACCTTGTTTATAAATATACAAGTCATTATTTAAAATTGTATGTGTTTGTATACATCGTGAGGAAGAGAGAGAGCGAAGAGAGATGCGTATATGCATACATAGCAATAGATAGACAGACAGATAGATAGACAGACAGACAGATAGATAGATAGATAGATAGATAGATAGATAGATAGAAGCATATGTATGTGTATATGTATGTATGTAAGCATGTATGTATCAACACCATTGAGGTTTCCACCTTTGAGTTTACGTGATTAAAATCGTCCACGAGTTACGGTTATCAGAAACAACTATAAAACGGAAATGGATAAGTTTGCAGTTGATATATCGAAACATCTGTAAATACCCGTAAGGTTTACGTAAATATTAACAAGTAAAATAGAATAGGCTATTCGTTTCATTGAATAATTCCACAATTTTATAAGAAAAGCATTCATATATTATATTATACGTTTAAAAATACATTGCATCGGTCATATAATATTAATACTACAAAAATATCGTCTCATTAGGTTTATGTACACAATCTATTGGCGAGTTGAACTTGTATTTTCAAGAATTTATACCCTTCCTCTAAAATGTTCTTATCGCTTCATTTGTGCATTATAGTTATATCAAAAAAAAAAAATGATAAACCCAAAATTCATATTAACCTTTGAAGAAATAGTGGAAATCGAAAATAATAAATAAAGAAGTGTATATAGAAAACTAAAAAAAAAGAACTAATGAACACAAAAAAGGAGAGAAAGTATAAGATCCAAAAATTCCATCCTTGTTCCTATAGTACATAAGATTTATCAAAATTATCTCCCCCTCTAAAAAATTTATTATAATTACCGAATGGCAATT
>NC_142931.1:141440869-141443369 GCF_046866305.1 Octopus bimaculoides
ACACCGGCAGAATATAGAGATACACGTAGACAATGATAATGCATAGACACCTATATCCATGAATGTATAAAGAATGTCTATAAGATGTATTTCCCTTTTCGGTCATCTTGACATCTGCTACTTATTGATGTATCTCGACGTTTGTTACTGTGACTGCTGACATCTTTCACTATACATCTCTTCAATTCTCTTCAGTCAGTGGAGCATTTTAATTTCATTTTCCCATTCTTTCACTGAGTCTATCGCTGCCTGTTGTAAGTATACCCTTTATATATATATATATATATATATATATATATATAGTGTAGTATATTGCCACTTAAGTGTGGCTGGCCCCTAGGGGTGGATGTTACTGTTGCTTTTAGCCCCAGGAGGACATCTCCTCCAGCTGGCTTATCGACACACGACTGTGTCCTGTTTGCCAAGGGAAGTTATCCCTCTCACCATGATCTGTAGCACGAACGGATCCGGATTTCAGGGTTATTTCCCTTCGTCGGCGTTCGACAGCCACTGACCTTGGTGAGAGAGACAAAATCCTGGCAATCTTATATCTACTTTTCCAGTGAAATTCTTCACTGATATCGAAAAGGTGAAAACAAGCAATGTTAATTCTCTAAATGAAGTATTAACAGTAACTGCACGATAAAGTGTAGTATATTGCCACTTAAGTGTGGCTGACCCCTAGGGGTGGATGTTACTGTTGCTTTTAGCCCCAGGAGGACATCTCCTCCAGCTGGCTTATCGACACACGACTGTGTCCTGTTTGCCAAGGGAAGTTATCCCTCTCACCATGATCTGTAGCACGAACGGATCCGGATTTCAGGGTTATTTTCCCGTTCGTGCAGTTACTGTTAATACTTCATTTAGAGAATTAACATTGCTTGTTTTCACCTTTTCGATATCAGTGAAGAATTTCACTGGAAAAGTAGATATAAGATTGCCAGGATTTTGTCTCTCTCACCAAGGTCAGTGGCTGTCGCACGCCGACGAAGGGAAATAACCCTGAAATCCGGATCCGTTCGTGCAAATCTGACCTCTTATTAATTAGTTTATTTTTATCAGGAAATTTAATAATTTTCAAAAGTTCAAGGGAGCATAACTGGCAACCAGTTCTATTATCTTTATATGTAGGGGCCGATCCAACAATAGACCATCTAAGGTTAAAATTAATCTTGTCGTCCTTAAGCTCCCAAATTCTGCGAGATAATGAGGTGGTGTTAGCCTTATGTCTGAGTCTAAATGACGATCCGTGGTTATAAAACCTAGATTTCCAGGATGAAGAGCATCCCAGGTATGTGAGGGTGTTAGTTTCTGTGATAATTTCGCAGGAGTATATTATGTTTTTAGCTAAGCAGTTTCCGCGTAACGGGCATGTTGTAGGTGTTACACAATTGCACCCGATTTTACACTTGTAAGGTCGTCTTATGTCTACATTTATGGGGTAACCGTTTGTAGTATTATTATCTATGTTAGTACCCGGGTGGTTAGGTTTAACGTTTACATTGTTGTTATAATTATAGCTGCTACTTCTATTTGGGTTGTTCGAAGATACCTCACATCTTATACTGTCAGTGGGGGTTTTGGGAATATCGGTGTTATGCTGATAATCATTAATCATTCTTAATCTAGCTTTTTTTATTTGGTTTTGTTATGTTTAGATATAATACATTTCATATTAGGGAGGGTTGAATATGAGATTCTATTAGTTTTATTTGAAAAGATACTGCTATATTTGTGAGTGGGTGGAAAGTTCTTTGATATAATTGAGAATATCTTCTTACATAATTTACCTGTGACGGCTACATTGTATGGTATGTTATACCATATGTAGTTGCGTAATTTATTTTTACTATGTTTGAAAATTCTTCTATTTTTATTATTATTATTCCTTTTATTATTATTATTATTCCTATCGCTAGGGCTTTCTTTGTGTGAACTACTATCTGTATGACTATTCTTATTATGTTCTCTTATCCTATGTTTATTATTATTCGTACTGGTTGTATCTGTACTTTTGTTTATGCTCGACTTATTTTCTATAGCACCATCCAGGAGTTTAATTCTATATTTTCTAATTCGAATACATGGAGGGTTTATGTTCTTGGTTTGTGCTTTGGGTGTATTATAATTAAACTTATTATCAAATGATATCGTCTGGGAGTACCCAGCTTTATAGAGGGCTTGATTATAATGATGGGCATGTTCCTTGAAAATATTTTCATTCGAGGATAGTTTGGTAAGTCTGTCCGAAACAGCCTGGACGGTTGTGTTAATTATAGAGGGGGGGGGGGTGATTGGAAAGTGTGTTAATATAACTAGTGGTTTCTTCAGGTTTCCTGTACGGGTGGTGGAGTCCTTCATCTAAGTCTAGTGTAGTATCCAGAAAATTAACAATCTTATAGTTAGTCATAAATTCAAGTTTTAAGTTGAAGGATTTGAAAAAATGTCTGATCTTTTTCCTAACTTTTTCAAGGGTGCTCTTGTTATTGGTAGGGTAAAT
>NC_142931.1:141445869-141450869 GCF_046866305.1 Octopus bimaculoides
TATTATTATCACTCAGTTCGATCCGAAAGAACTGAGCAACGACGCTAATGTTCATTCGTTCACAAAACACAATAGCAAGACTATGAATGAGAAATATTTTTCATCCAGTTCTAATATCCGAAGCGAATATAGCTTATAGGCAGCTGGTATATAACGGTAAAAAGTATGGAAAAACGAAAATTAAAATGCTAAGCTACATAGAATTCCTGCCTTTCCCAATAATCCCTGTGATAAAGGAACAATACGATTACGAGAGAGTAAATGGCATCGATTCATTGACATTTTCATAAGAAATGTTGTATATTATCCATAATTCATTATTAATGTTGGAAATCAGTGCATTTTCTTTGTAGAGAGGTTAACAAAAAGTGAAACGGTCAGTTAGGAGACTCCATCTTTCTTTTTGCTGTAAATCATCAGTATAACCCAATATGTATAATAGTGATATTGATTTCATTTTTACAGATTTACGCTAAATGATACAGAGACATTGTTTAATTAATATCGAGCATCAAACGCAGAAACATGCATGTTGTGTTATCCTCCTCGTTGCTGACCTAATGCATGATTTCTTTATATGTTATTCATTAGGGAAGTAAGAAGAAGTTTCTAGAGAGCTGTCGCAAAATAGAAAGCAAAATTACTAGAAACACAAACTTACTTTTCCGAACATAAGTAGTGTAGAAAAGAATGTGCTTGCATTCTTATTTAGCCCACAGTGAGGCTTTATTTTATTTAAATTTATTGCAGCTGTATTAATATGTTTGTCATTCGAATAATGGTGGAGTAACAGAAATGATAGTATAATGGAGAAATTCATTTAGATTTGACTTATGGTTTTATCAAATTCCAGTGGTGTTGGCGTTTAGCTTTTATCTTTCAGCCGATAATGTACTGAGGTCAATGAAGATAATGATCACCACTCTCTTTAGTCTCCAGACGATAATCTACATTCTTGATTAAAACCACCAGTCGTAATGTGCCAAACAATGGTAAAACGTCGCATCAAATGCACTCTAGTAATTACTTAACTGCTATATATTTGGATCACGTAGCAATGGAGACGATTTAATCTGTCATCATTCTGAAGCTTATAAAATGTGAGCAATACGCTTCCCTTACAATTACGCGATCATGGGCTAACGTGAGGATCATTATTCATTATTACTATTGCTTGATAGCGAGGCAACACGTCATTTCTGTACACCCCAAACCGCAACAACATTTGAAATTCTCATTGAATTTAGGAGACATCACTTATTTTGCTTCTCTTTACAAAGGCAATAATGTAACAGCATATCTCACCTTGTTCCATAAATATTTTAAGGGGGAAAAGCCACCAGAACTGTTTAGAGTATCAGAACAAAAGAAAGGTAAGGGGTCTTTACTAATAATCGGAATGGGATTCACATTCATATCACGATTCACTGAAAATAACTTCCCTTTCATAACTTAATCTTATGAGTTAATCTTTCACCTTCATCGGTTAATCTTTCACAATCTTTACAAGATGTTTAAATATTACTGACACTTATTTCTGATATATTCAGTAATATTTAGTAACCATTACAACTAATATTGAAGTCGTTTGCATCAATATAGCTTATAACACTGTCTTTATAATGCCCATTCTACTCAAGTCGACCTCAGCGGAATTTGAACTCAGAATGTAAAGAGAGACGAAATACCACTAAGCATTTTGTCAGGCGTGCTAACGATTCTGCCAGCTCGGTATCACAGACATGACTCTTGAATATTAATGATTTTATTTATTTGTTGTTGGTTTTTGTCTTATTCTTTTCTATTAAACGTATTCTACAATAATATTCTTTTCCATTCTAGGCACAAGGCCCAAAAGTTTGGGGGAGGGTGGGGTCCAGTCGATTAGATCGACCCCAGTATTCAGCTGGCACTTAATTTATCGACGCCGAAAGGATGAAAGGCAAATTTGAACTCAGAACGTAATGATAGACGAAATACCACCCGGCGTGCTAACGCCAGCCCCCCCCCCCCCACCCCGCCTTATTCTACAATAATATTAATTTGATCAGAACTAGTCTTACTCATTATTGGTTGCATACGTGCAGTATAGTATAAAAGCGGTAATTGATGCTAAAAGAGGTTCAACCAGATATCAAAACTAATGTATATTGTGAAATATAGCATATCTACCACGTGCTCGAGTTTCATTAACATTGAGACAGCAGAACACCAAAATATTGAGGTAGCCTAATACTTTTAGGCAAGGCTATTTATATATATATATGTATATATATATATATATATATATATATATATATATATATATATATATATATATATATATATATATATATATATACCAAATCGAGCATCGATCTCTCATGGGTGAGACACTCAACAACTGGTTCAGGAGCATCCACTGGTGCAGATGTATCTCGTCAGGTGATGAATAAATACATCTCGTTAAAATAACAGTTCCGCGATGCAACTTCTCATTTTATAGAAAGAACGGATGTATGTATGTATGTATGTATGTATGTATGTATGTATGTATGTATGCATGTATATATATATATATATATGTATATATATATACATACATACATACATACATACATACATACATACATACTTACTTACTTACTTACTGTGGGCTTCTTTCAGTTACCGTCTACCAAATCCACTTAAAAGGTTTTCGTTGTGCCAAGGTCATAGTCCAAGACACTTGCCCAAGGTGCCACGCTTTCAGACTGAACACAGAACCATCTTCCTGGGTGACAAGCGCATTACTACGCCGCCACACCTGCGCCTGTCTCTACAGAAAATTGTAAACAAACTTATAGATATCTAATTTAGAAATAAGAAACTAATTCTTTAGAATTTTGGTATTGTCATTCCACATTGATTCTTTTTTATTTTGATTCTGATGTTGCAGTGAGTGCAGTAGAATATGATAAAAGTAATTACAGCAGAAAGTCGATTGGTTGTAGAATTTAACGTAAGCACTCAATAACTCGAAACATATACGCAGTCACGAATTCTTACAAAGGATAGAATGCCAGTACGTAATGCTGTTAAGAAGTCATTATAAAGAAAGGCTTTAATCCCTTCTTATGTAAAATATGCGATTTGACTTCCATCCATATTTCTATGTATGCATGTATATATATATATATATATATATATATATATATATATATATATATATATATATATATATATATATATATATATATATATATATTTATTAATATATTATAGGGTAGCAAAAAAAATTTTAGAAATTTTATTTACCACCAGTGGTCTAGCGAGAGTAAAAAAACAGTCAATAGACTATGTATTATTCATTTAAAATGCAGAGATGCCTATAATAGGACATCTACTCGCTAGAAATAGCAGCAAAAGACTATATACCACAAAAATTCGGGATAATTTCGAAAGGAAATGAAAAATAAAAACTTTATATATATATATATATATATATATATATATATATATATATATATATATGTATATATATGTGTGTGTGTGTGCGTGTGTGTGTGTGTATAATATATATATATATATATATATATATATATATATATATATATCCATGTATATGTATGTATACATGTCTATGTATGTATGCATGTATGTGTATATATATACGTGTGTGTATGTGCATATTCGACGAACATTATTTGAATTCGTCTATGGAATAATAAATTCATTGTAGTATTCTGTATAGCTGACTCAGTATTGTAGAAGAGGATGTCTACTTAACCTTTGACCAAAGTGCGCGCAGTACACGTTATGACAAGTAAGCTTCAAATTATAGCACCATATAGCCAAAGATAGAATCAAGTGAAGGAACACTCGACTGTGAAAGAAATATGTTATGTTCAGAGCCATGCTTACATCGATAGATTTATAAATACAAACAGGTATAGTTCCATATTTATAATATAACAAAACAAGGTACTGATCCCAGCACGCAATTTTTGCGAATCAGCTTAGAGTCACTCCGCATTTTTAAACGTTGCTTAAGCTTTTCTTTTCTACTCTAGGCACAAGGCTCAAAATGTTTGAGGAAGGGGCCAGTTGATTAGATTGACCCCAGTACTAAATTTATTGACCCCGAAAGGATGAAAAATAAAGACGACCTCGGTGTAAATTTGAACTCAGAACATAAAGACAGACGAAACACCGGTAAGCATTTCGCTCAGCGAGTTAACGTTTCTGCCAGCTCGCCACCTTATAACACATATATTGTATTCTTTTCTCTTCTAGGCACAAGGCCTGAAATTATGGGAGAAGGGGGCCAGTAGATTAGATCGAACCAGTACGCAACTGGTACTTAATTTATCGTTCCCAAAAGGATGAAAAGCAAGGTTAACTTCGGTGTAACTTGAACTCAGAGCGTAAAGACAAACAAAATACCCGCTAAGCATTTCGCCCGGCGTGCTAACGTTTCTGCCTGTTCGCCGCCTTGTTGTAAGTGTTTAAATTTACTCAAATTTTATGTGATGTTTTTGAATATTCTTCTAAAACGGTGAATATGTCAGGAAAGCTAAAACAAATATTACGAATGGCACACATATCGATCAGTACAGTTTTAATGGTCTCCTGTAATCAGTCGATCTTAGTTTCAAATAATAGACTGTTTCAAATAGGATTTAGCTGAAATTAAAAGAGACAAAGAGATTTTATTAATATATATATTCTCTCTTTTTCTCGTAATACTAACACGATCGTAATTTTGACGGTTAATTCATTTTCATTTTCTGTATTCTTCTGAGTTTACAAATTTCCAAAAGCAAACGCAGGCATTTTGGTAAAAAAAAAATAAAAGACATTTGCGGAATATTGTGAATAGTTGTTCTCATTCTTTATCAATACTGCATCTCTGTATCAATAAATACAAAAGAGAAAACCCAGCATCGATATCGTTATCATAATATTGATCACCAGCTTTACCACCGCGTTCTTATCATCATCATCATCATCATTGTCATCATCATCATCATTGTCATCAT
>NC_142931.1:141455869-141493369 GCF_046866305.1 Octopus bimaculoides
AATGTTACTTTTCTTTGTCTACTTATCTGTTTTGTCGGACAAATGATTGATTTATACATTTCGATTTATATAATTGTACATTGTCTCAATATTTTCAATTAATCTCGTTTGATGGTCTTTTTTTTCAAGAGCTCCAACGCATTTTGTAAGCACACACACACACACACTCCCACAAACACACATACATACACAAACGCATACGTACATATATACATACATACATTCATACATATGCATAAGTTTTTTGAATTTCCGTACAACATAAATTCTTGATTTGGTAAAAATACTTTGGTCTCTAGAGGATGAACATTACCAAATGGCAATTAAAACCAGCACCACTTGCCAGAAGGAAATAATCTTAAAAATCAACAATTGTCTAAGGTTGACAGGCCATTAAAAAAGTGGCTAGACCTATTGTTGAGAGATGAGTCAACAATCGTGGACAAGTGTTTCGTCCTCAATAGCTGTCATCGGTGCACAACTCTCCTAACCTAAGTCCCGCAAACACTGAGCATCAATAGTTACAAAACGGTTTCAAGACATCAATGGGCAATGGACACGGTACGTTATATATATAGGCGCAGGTGTGGCTGTGTGGTAAGTAGCTTGCTTACCAACCACATGGTTCTGGGTCCAGTCCCACTGCGTGGCACCTTGGGCGAGTGTCTTCTACTACAGCCTCGGGCCGACCAAAGCCTTGTGAGTGAATTTGGTAGACGGAAACTGAAAGAAGCCCGTTGTATATATATATATATATATATATATATATGTGTGTGTGTGTGTGTGTTTATATGCGTGTGTGTCTTTGTGTCTGCGTTTGTCTCCCCACGATCTCTCATATACCCATAACCTAGCGGTTCGGCAAAAGAGTCCGATAGAATAAGCGTACAAAGGTTTACAAAGAATAAGTCCTGGTGTCGATTTCTTCCACCAAAAGATCTTCAAGGTGGTGCTCCAGCGTTGCCGCATTCATGTGATTGTAACATATACAAGAAAAGTTGTCCTGTCTAAACATGACCACATTATTGCTAAACAATTGCCGATTCATAATTAATTCTTGTATATGCATGGCCGAAGAGAAATAAGGTTTGCTCACAAAATGGTGTTCATAAAAGACTGGACATTCGTCACTTCGATTAGTGAGGTTCAGCTCTATAATATTCTCAAGATTTGTAGAAAACCAACATCACCTTATGTTTGCCTGCGTGCAAAGTCAATACTGAAGACTTCCACAAGCATTCTCTACCTGTCCCCATCGATTCTTTCTTTCCCTATTGCTATTGGACTTATGAAGAAAGGGTAATGATGTCCAAGATGGCGTCTTGGTTTTCTGAACAACCTGCACGATGGCTATTATTATAGTGAGTATGGTTTATGCAGAGCCAGACTCTTTCTATCGTCCTTCAAACAATAAAAGTCTGAAGGACACAAGGTTATTGTTTGTATTTTTTATCTAGTGTTGTCTGAATTCTGCAATGCACCACATTTATTTACAATGTATAATTGGTAGAACGGAAACGTGAACCGATCTTACCGAATCCTACAGACAAGTTGTTATTTTATGCAATTCGTTTAAAGTCAACAAGATATCTTCCTATTACAACTAGTCGTCAGCATGTTGTGAGACGCAATTTTCAATGCCGGATGGATTTATGAAAAACTGCCACGAGTTTGGAAATTGAAATATTTGCCTTAAGGTTATGTATTCTCTCCATCAAAACGCTGATCAATAATTTTCAGAAAATTGTATTGTAGAAAGAGCGGATGATTTGAGAGACATTCCACCCTCGAGTAAATTTCATTGAGGAATGACAGCTGTATATATTAATGTGGGGAAAGTTTAAAACTTCATTTTTTAAAACTAAAGTCTACTAAACCGACCGGTTATTTGCTTAGAATATTAATGTAATACTATTCTAATGTTACACCAAATTTATTATTAGTTCTTTTTTTTGAAACACGAGAAGAACAGCAGTAACAACGATTATTGCAACATTTTCAATGACACAGACAGGGACACCAACATCAACAACGAAAGCGAAAGCATCTGCAGCAACAACAACAACAACAAATATCGACAGCAAAGCATTTGGCGTGGGGACGATACCAAGTGCAGGTTATGTTTTGCTGGGAGACTGCGATATCGACCCGGTATTCTCGTCCTACCTAAACAAAAAGTGTCACGCCTGATACAGGCAAAATATCTTATGAAATTAAATGGGAGAGTACAAATAGCCCTCCCATCGGGGTATATGGCAGCAACAGCACCACGGATGGTGCGTCGGTTAAACACTGAAGCGTATTAGCAGTGACATATACTCAGGTGAAAATAGCCTGAAAGAAATATGGTAGATAATGTCACCAGGGCAAGACAGTGCGGGAGCATGGTGATAGACTTCAAGGGCGAAACCTTTCAACGGAAGAACTACATGCTGTACGTGTAGGACTGTGAATTACCATTCCACCCAAGGTGGAGGATCTGTCGCATAAAGACAGAGAGAGAGAGAGAGAGAGAGAGAGAGAGAGAGAGAGCAACACGTGTTGGGCGTATGATGATTGTTGTTGACAGTGACTTCCTCCTCGAAGTGAAACGAACGGCGTGGAGGATTTGGTCTAGCACCGCAGCAGAGAACACCGCCACATCAAAACAGAAGGATGGAAAATGTTCCAGAAATAAAATGATTAATCTATCTCAAATAATATATATATATCATTTGTCTTAACATCCCTATTGTATTCCTGTGAAACTTGGACCTGTTATGAAAGGCATTTTAAGATGTTAGAAAAATTCCACCAAAAATGCCTTCGTCATATTTTAAGAATTAAATGGAATTCTTTTACTCCAAACACAGATATCCTTGCATCTGCAGGCATCCCCTCAATTAAAGCCATGATTTTGAGGAACCAATTGAGATGGTGTGGCCATATTGTTCGAATGGCAGATGAACGCATGCCGAAACAGCTGTTTTATGGTGAGCTTGCAGAGGGGAAACGTTATCGGCATAAACCTAAAAAAAGGTTTAAGGATGGCATAAGGACTGCTATGAAGTCAATTGGAATGGCTCCAAAAGATATAGAAGTCCTCGCTTCAGATCGAGTTGGATGGCGAACAAGGGTGTGGAGTGGAATGAAAGCATTTGAAGAGGCCAGGATGATGCAAGCAGGGCTCAAGAGACATCTAAGGAAAAAGGTGAAGACTGAGAAGGTGAATGACAAGGACCTTTTTGTGTGCACAGTCTGTGACAGACTATGTCTGTCCTTGGCTGGCCTCAAATCTCACCTGCGAACCCATGGAAAACAAACCTCACCCAGCTATTCTGATTATATGTCTGTGCACACGTTTGAATGTGGTGTGTGCCAGAGGGTTTGCAAATCCAATGGGGGTCTTAAAAGACATGTTAGGATCCACAATGAGCAGAACTTACTTGCAGGTATTGGTAGTGCAAATCAGAGATGCAATCTGTGTGGGTGTTTTTTCAAAACACTGTCAGACGCCATGAAAGGGCTAAGGTGTAGGTGCAGGAGGTGGTCAAACTCTGTTTAAGGAGTAGACAACCACCATATATATATATATATATATATATATATATATATATATATATATATATATATATATATATATATATATATATATATATATATATATATACACATATATGTATGTATGAATATATACACAGATAGATAGATAGATAGATAGATAGATAGATAGATAGATAGATAGATAGATAGACAGACATAAATATTATTTATTATATATATACATGTATTTGTATATGTATATATATACATATATATACATATTATACATATATATGTAAATATGTATATATGTATCTATACAAATATATATATATATATATATATATATATATATATATATATATATATATATATATATATATATATATATATATATATATATATATATATATATATATGTATACATATTATACATACGTGTATGTATCTATGTATGTCTATATACATATATGCGTTGTCATATTACCTACTTATAAATTTATACGCGTGTATAGGTAGCTAAGAATCTAACTAGATACAGTTTACAAGTTTACAAGAGAGAGCAAAGAGCGAAGGCAACAACAAGATCAGGTAAAAGAACGTGTCTATTGTTAATTAACACGAAATTTGATCTGAAAGACAAAAACAGTAGATCGACAATGATTCCCATCGGTGAATCCTATCAATTCAGCTTCTAATTTGCAGTTGTTAGCACATTGAGTTAATTATAATCTTGCTTTGTATCTTTCTCGTTTTCACCTAGCAATGTAAAATTAAAGATGATCATATAAATATTCATAAAGCGTTACAGTGTGAGATCTGTTGTTCTACTTATTGTTTAGACTAATTGCATTTAATGCCTGAAACGCTACGAATCGTAATCAAAAATTTGCCATTCTATATCACTCATACCATTTATTCACTGTACAATTTCGGTAATTAAAAATTAGTATAATTACATTTAAAGATATCTGCATATTATTAGAGATATTAGTACATTCTTTTCATTGGTAAGAGTTTAAATCTTTTATAAAAGATTACATAACGGTTGGATAATTCACAAAATCTGATTACATAGTCTTTAAGGAGGTTTGATGTAACAATTACAAGGATGGCGAGATGACAAAATCGTTAGCACGCCAAGCAAAGACGCTTAACGGCACTTCTCCTGTCTTTACGTTCTGAGATCAAATTTCACCGTGGTCAACTTTGCTTTTAACTATAGATTTCAGAAGACCAATGCCTTGTGAGTAAACTTGGTAGACGGAAGCTGTCTTATGTGTGTGTGTGTGTGTGTTTGTTTGTGTCTGCTTTTCTATCTATCTCTTTATTAGTGTGTATAGATAGAGAAATCGATGCATCTAGATACCAGACGCACACACGTTCCTGGTGTTGGGTAAAAGAAAATACAAGAGGATCTGTTAATTATGATTTTATTCAACATATTCCTCTCTGAGATTCACATGTTTATTGGAGTGGTCCATCAACTTTTCTAAGCTGTGTGAAAGATCTCAGAAGGTTGTACCTCCAACCAGGCTTTTCCGAACACCTTTAAGGCCAGGAATTTTTCAGCACCCTTTCGTATATATATATATATATATATATATATATATATATATATATATAGTGTTAATAATGATAAAAAGGAGCGAGATTTTCTGGCGTCTATAATTTTATTTATCAGTTATTTATGGGAGCTACATGTGTTTGAACTGTAGCGACAGCACACAGTTCAGTATGTTGTATATATATATATATATATATATATATATATATATATATATAGTATATTATATTATATAGACACACCAACATACATACATACACACGTATACAGACACATACAAACGTACATACACAAATCAATAATAAAAAACAATGGAAGACAAGTAAACTGAATGAGACGAACATAGGGTATATATCAGACCGAGAAAGAGAGCAAGAGAGAGAGACAACATTTATTGGAAGATTTTTAGGTCAGATAGGTTTGTTGCGGATATGCAGATAAACCATCCTAGGTATATTGATTGTCACTAACAAGCCCGCTAGTGCCTCCTGTAACCAATAAAACAGTTCTAGATGGCTTCAAAGATGTTACAAGGAAAACACTTTCACACTTGGGAACTCAACAATATATCAGTTGGACGGTTTGTGAAATGAAATAGAATGGATGTGTGGAATATATACCAAAATGCATAAAAATTATATGTTGTATGAAAAATTATACAATTATGTTAAAAATATATCTGACGTTCTAAAATCGAAAAATATCGGTTGTGTTTTAAAGAGCTATCGCTGCAGTACATTAGTTTCAAATTTTGGCACAAGAGCAGCAATTTCAGAAGAGGGGTAAATCAGTTACATCGACGCCGGTGCTCAGCTGGTAATTATTTTATCGAACTGGAAAAGATGAAAGGCAAATCGACCTAGGCAGAGTCTGAACTCCGAAAGTAAAGCCGAAATGCCGCTAAACATTTTGCCTGGCGTGCTAACGATTCTGCCACCTCGACATCATAGATTGACAGTATATTATGTATCTTCTTGTATTTTTGTTCTTTTTCTTAATATTTTATAATTCACTACATCTACAGAGTGCGGCAGAAACGTTGCTCCGATTTCAAATGTTAATAAAAAACAAACACATGTAGATAAAATAAGAAACGATGCTTTGTACTCCAGACCACGGTAGATACTAACCGAAGCAGAAACTAAAATGGCATTTAATGAACTTCATAGTCATATGAATTGCTTTCATGTTTCTTCGTGTGTTTGACGTTTTATTAATCTTTCAAATCTGGCCTACATTTCTGTCACAGCCTAAATAAAGAGATTTTCCCAGGACTTAAAGCCGCAACTTCTGACTTTTAAACAATACACATACGTTAAGCATGTGGTATTGGTAACGTTCACACTATTGAGTTAAAATTAGGAGTACAATATTTAGCAGTATCTCCCAGGTAAAATGTATAATGGTAGATTAAAGATTACAAGACACGATTAATGTTAAGTGTACATAGGCGCAGCAGTGGCTGTGTGGTAAGAAACTTGCTTCCCAACCACATGGTTCCAAGTTCAGTTCCTCTGCGTGGCTTCTTAGACAAGGTTCTTCTACTGTGGCTTCGAGACGACCAAAACCTTGTGAGTGAATCTGGTTGACAGAAACTGAAAGAATCCCGTCGTGTGTGTGAAGTATGTATATATGTATATATATATACATGTATGTCTGTATTATGTATGCACCTATATGTATGTATTTGTGTGTCTGCTTTTTTTTCTCTCCCCACCATCGCTTGACAACCAGTGGGAGCGGTTCGGCAATAGACACCGATAAAATAAGTACTAGTCTTACGAAGTGGGTGGGCGGGGGTCAATTCATTCGACTGAAAGTCGGAGCTCCAGCATGACCGCAGTTAAATGACTGAAACGAGTAAGAGAAAAAGAATAAATACGCAGAATTGTTAACTGTTAGGCTGTACGATTGTTATTTCTATTCATGAAAACGTCTGCGTTATAATTGCTGTTGGAACTAGTTATAGCAGCAAAAATAGCGTTCGCTTACCGCATTATCATATTAAAGCCTCTTTTACTCTTTTATTTGTTTCAGTCATTTGACTGTGGCCATGCTGGAGCACCGCCTTTAGCCGGGCAGATCAACCCCAGTGCTTATTCTATCGGTCTGTTTTGCCGAACCGCTAAGTTACGGGGACGTAAACACACCAGCATCGGTTGTCAAGCGATGTTGGGAGGACAAACACAGGCACACAAGCATATACACACACATACATATACATACATACATATATATATATATATATATATATATATATATATATATATATATATATACATATACGACGGTCTTCTTCCAGTTTCCGTCTACCAAATCCACTCACAAGGCTTTGGTCGGCCCGAGGCTATAGTAGAAGACATTTGCCCAAGGTGCCACGCAGAGGGACTGAACTCGGGACCATGTGGTTGGTAAGCAAGCTACTTACCACACAGCTACTCCTGCGCCTACAAAAGTAAGATTTCCTATCCGTGTCGGACTCGAACCCACATCTCTTTGTTAACGCAACTAAGTGTTTTTCCTGTAAATTTTTTTTTTTTAATAGAATTAATTTGTTAAGGTTATTCCTACTGAAATCATATCCAAAACTGATATTTTTTGCTGTGTATGCTTTTAAAAACATTTAATATACTAGGCATATTGTGGTTGCATAACGAAGTAACACGTGCCTACAAGCCATTAATCTTAGATATGTGTATGAAGTTTAAGAAGCCACTGACAGTATAAAACTAAATATTTAGGTTAAGTGCTGCAACTTGCCATAAAATAAGTTTGTTAACGTGTTTTGACGTTTGGTAACACGTGTAAGTGTAGTTTATCTGTGAAATCAGATGAGCGCTATAATAACGAATGCTTTGGAAGAAGAAGAAGAAGAAGAAGAAGAAGAAGAAGAAGAAGAAGAAGAAGAAGAAGAAGAAGAAGAAGAAGAAGAAGAAGAAGAAGAAGAAGAAGAACAACAACAACAACAACAACAACAACAACAACAACAAAAATGATTATAAAAATCAAAGCCTCCCCTCCAGAAATTACCAACAATACGTAATGAAAAGAAATACAAGCAACTGCAGAATATGTAGAAATGGAGAAGAAACAATAAATTATATTGTCTCTGGCTGTCCAGTCTTGGCTAAAAAGTAATATAATTCACAGACATGATAGAGTTCGGACCTATACACACTGGAAGGTATGCCAACACTATGGAATAACAGAAAAAGGGTCACAAAAAATGAGAAAGCAACCATACTCTGGGATATGCCAATACACACAAGTAGAGGAATTAAGGCCAATAGGCCGGATATAATTGACTGAGATCATCAAGAAGGAAAATGCTTTCTAATCGATGTCTCAACAGCAATGTTTCTCAAAAAGAAACGGAGAAACTTTCAAAATAGAAAGTTCTGGAAATAGAAGTAACTCGAATTTGGAGTCTAAAATGAGAAAGAATTCCTATCTTAATGGGCGCATTAGGTATGATAAAAAAAAACATATTCAAACAAATAGATGTTTTTTTTGCAAACAACTTTGACTTGCAAGTGCTACCAGCAGAAAGCTCAGCATACCGGAAGCTAGCAAGTGTATTGGGTCATCTGGAGAGATTGCGCACCATTTCGGTGCCTAACTCTCGACAGCATCATTGCAGAAATGTCTGGTGGCACTACATGCCAAATGTCTGGTGGCATGCCACGCTACATTTTTGAGAGATATGCAGCAAGTCGTACTATTAGTTTCAAGTTTTGACACAAGGCCAGCAATTTCGAGGCTGAGGGTAAGCCGATCTCAGTACCCCACTGGTACCTAAAGGATGAAAGACAAAGTCGACCACGAGATAATTTGAACTTAGAAAGTAAAGACGCACGAAATGCCGGTAAGCATTTAACACGGTGGGTTAAAGTTTCAGCCCCCACGTGGTACTTATTTTATCCACTCCGAAACGACGAAAGGAAAAGTCGACCCTATTTGAACTCATAAATTTAAGTCGAACGAAATGCAGCCACGCATTTTATCCGAAAATTATTATGCCTGCTTGCTACTTTAGCAAGTAGTAAAACTGGTTTCAAATTTTGGCACAAGGCCAGCAATTTCGGGGAAGGGGCAAGTGTTTACAACGACCCCAGTGTTTAAATGGTACTTATTTTATTGACCCTGGAAGGATGAAAGGCAAAGACGACCCGGCAGATTTTGAACTCAGGAAGATGAGATTGACGAAATACCGCTAAGCATTTAGCTCGACGCACTAACGATTAAACCAGCTCACCGCCTGGAATAAGTAGTAACAATAATGAGATTAATCAAAGGCATAATTTTGGGTTTGCTCACAAGACGCCTCAATCTTGCTGACAGATTGCTCGTCTATATTTGCTAAGAGCAAAAAAGATAAAAAGAAAAAGCAATCCCTAACAACAGTTTTGCATCAGACTCTATAAGAAAAGAGTAATGTCAGATATTACGCAATGCTAAATAATGGAGAGCCATGCTGAAGTGTTGTACACTCTATGAAGCAACGTCTAATATAACATGATAGAATATTAGAGAAATGTAATGCAATGCCATGTTGAGTTAAATCACATATAATAATATTTGACTTGACTTCATTATTTTCATCTTATCTGTGCTGAATAACTTCCACTTTAAAATTTCCTTTTATTAGAATTTTAGATCTTCCATTCATTATAATATTACAATGAAGATTCGAGGAATTTAATAGTACTTTCTGTTGCAATTGTCAATTAAGTAAAAGCACCATGTAAGAGAGAACATGTTGCATTAGCGTGTCTTGGCGAAAGGAAATATGCAACGTTTTCGAGAAGTTTCCATTAAGTATGCCTCTACCGAAAAACAGATTCCAAAAAGCAAAATTTAGAGTCAAACATTATGGTCTACTGTATTCTTGCATCTGTTATTCAAGGCGGAGAGCTGGCAGAATCGTTAGCACGCCGGGTGACATACACACAGACACACACACACACACACACATATATATATATATATATACATTTGTCCGGCGTGCGAAGGGCTTTGTCAGCTTGCTGTATTCATAATAATACTAAGCCTTACGACTATAGGCACAAGACCTGAAATTTTGCGGGAGGGGACTAGTCTATTTAGACGACCCCAGTGTTTCACTGGTACTTATTTTGTCGACCCTGAAAGGATGAAAGGAAAAGTAGACTTCGGCAGAATTTGAACTCAGAACGTAAGGACGGACAAATGCCGTTAAGTATTTCATTTAGCGCGCTAACTATTCTGCCAGCACGCAGCCTTTGCTTTCATGATAAGGCGGAGGGCTGGCAGAATCGTTAGCACGCCCGGCGAACATGCTTAGCGGTATTTCGTCTATCGTTACGTTCTGAGTTCAAATTCCGCCGAGGTCGATTTTGCCTTTCATCCTTTCGGAGTCGATTAAATAAATACCAGTTACGCACTGGGGTCGATGTAATCGGCTTAATCCCTTTGTCTGTCGTTGGTTGCCCCCTCTATGTTTACTCCCTTGTAGGTAATAAAAAAATAGATAATATTATTGATTTTCAATTTAGGTGCGAGACCAAGAATTTTGGCCTGAATGGTTTAGTCGCTGCCATCGATTCCAGTACTTCACTCTTACTTTATTTTATTGACTCCATATCGATATCATGGGATAGCTAGCAACTTTTTCTCATGCCCACATGTTCGTTAAACAAATCCGTCAAATTACCAGCTATCACCACGGCATATAATATTATTGTAAAGCGCCAATATGATACACAATGAACAAGAGTGGATATATGATGTTTCCGTCGAGTTTAGAACCTTCAACCAGATAATGTTGGAGGAGCTAGCAAGGCAACACTTACGAGAAACATGTGAGGATATAGGGGATTTTAGTTCTGGAGAGAAAGAGCTAGGCGCAGTTATGTTAGTGATAGGTCAAGTGGGGCTGGATGCAGCAAAGGTGGTGGAGATGAGGACAGACTGAGGTGTTTGTTATTACTTGAGCGGCAACAGCATTTGTTCAATCATATCCAAGGATTAAGAGTGACAGAAAAGTCAGGAGAAAGGAAACAGCACATCTGTGGGTCACATGGAGGTGCGTAGTTGTCAATAACTCTCATTTAATTAGTATTTTTGGCAGAGCCTAGGAGTTATTTTACAATTAGAAAGTAAACATATGCAATTAATATTTCGTATGTGTATTTCGTGTGCAAGATTCTTGATGTGGATACGTGTGTTGAAAGAAATACAATTAAGCCTTGGGAGAGGCATTATGCCGGTAATAAACACACGCACTGGTTCAATCCTTTATTAATTTATATAGTTTTTTGTTAAATTATTTCATTGCAATCTTGCAATCTCTTCCGTAACTTGTCTCTCCACTTCCATTTATTTTGAATGTATGATCGGGCGTTGTTTCGAAACTGTTCGGTATGAGCATGTGAGTGTGTGCAAGCTCGTATGTGTGCACGCTCATATGTGCGCACGCACTTATGTGTTAGTGCTTATATGTAAGTATGTGCGTCCATATGCAATTAAATAAAATCGTTGTGACTTGATCGAAGCATTGCGTTACGGAATTTAAATAATAAAACAGAAGAGACAAAGAGATCTCCTTACTATGCGGAAAGGAAGATGCTTAGGACGTTTTATGTATTTCAGGCACAACAACCAACATGGCTGGATCTGTACAGACTAACATTGCTTCACTGTTTACTTTTGTGCCTGAAGCATATAAAGGGTTTTTGGATCTTTTTTAAAACGGGGGCCACATTTTTCATTAATGGTTTACGTAGTGTTTTTGGTACCGAAAGACTTTCAAACTTCGTATACTTATCTATTTTGTGTTATAGAACAGAAAAATATTTTTGTATTCGAATTTATTTCATGTAAAAAATTGTCTTATTTCGATAATTTCAACCAATCACTGACAAGTATTCAGTTGTTTATATTTACTCCTTTGGCTGATTAAGCGGTGTAAAGCGTATTTAATTTCCATAACTTCGTTTTGCTTTTTTCTTTTTAAATTTGCTGTTTTACCCTAACCCTAACCCTATCACCGATAGAATTGTTTCAGAATCGTTTGTTTATATAGTCGGCACTTAATGTATATCGGCTGAATGGACGTCAGTGATTGGTTGAAATTACAGAAATACGACAACTTTAACATGGAATAACTTAGGGATTTCTTTTTTTTTTAAGAAGACTAAGAGAAAAAGATGTTTTATATGACACATTTTACCAGTGTTCCAAGTTTCAAAGTGTTTCGTTAATGAAAAATGTGGCCCCCGTTTTAAAAAAGATCCGGTTTTTTTATATTTTTCCCTCTTCGCTTCGTAAGAAACCTTTTGTCTTCATTGGTTTGCTATCTTACGTATGTAACTAAACACTGCATGCCATCGTGTTATCCCTTACAAACATTATACTAAGCAGTTCTCGCAAGCATAGTCACAAGATCCTACATTTTGTCGCAGAATGTAAGCGATTTCATTGTTATTGACTTTGACTACATAGTAATCAATAAAGGCAGCTTCTCAAAAGGCCCAATCCGTATTATTCATTCAGATTATATGGATGAATAATATTAAGCAACAACAAAACATGTACCGTAGAATTTTAATATACAGCGTACAACATGATAGTAAGGTATTTCATTCTTTTATGCCCATTAGTCTCTCGACAATAGATAAAGAAAATGTCTGCATCTTTTGAAAGATTGTTTGGCTATTATGAAGTTAAGTTGAAAATCTTATTTACATAATTTCTGTTTGCAATATCAAGTGATTTATATTTGAAGAAGTTTTGATCGTGTGGAAATACTGGAATGATATGAATCCATTTGATTAAACTGCTGCAATTCGTGTATGTTTCATTATAATGCGAAACACTTGTGAGAATTATATAAACCTTTCATTACACGCCGAGTGACAAATATAAAAGTTGTCTTCAGCAATTCCTAGTTCATGTTGCAAGGTAAAATGAATTACTATAACGCATCCGATTATGATCATATAAAGCTAACTTTTACAGCGCTTCTTTTATTAAAAGCAAAGAGAATGAGTTCATACTGAGACTGGGTGGACAGCATTTTCATCATTTCTAGACCGATAATCATGCTTCAGTATGAATAAGATGAAACAAAAAACAATAGTGATGTTTTCCTTGTCCCAAGTCTTGAACGAAATGCAAATTAGTAATTCCACTTCTCTGAATCCACTCGATTTGTTATGTATATAAGCTGATTAGCTACTTGTTTCTCCGGTATTGGTCAAGGAGACACCTCCGATGAAAACCCAATTAGGTTCGAAAATTGATTTAGGCTGCTCAGTCTTTCTTTTGAATCTACGGTGAAATAATCAAATTTGCCAAGTTTGTATGTCTCGTACGTAGACGTACATATATTGCATCATAATTCGATACTCTGTGTCTACTGAACTGCTTGCTGATATAAAATAAATTAAACACTTTTCGGTATGGAAATTAGTTGCCCAAGTTCTGTGAGATTACTGGATTTGTTGAGTATATAAACATATTAGTCACTTGTTTCTCTGGGATTGGTCAAGTAATATAGAGTAATATACAAGGATGCAATTAAGTTCCAAAATCGATTAACGCAGTTCATAATTTGTTTTTTAATCTTCGGAGAATTAGTGAAATTTGCCAAGTTTGTCTGCCAACGAGGAAGGACTGCATATATGGTAGGTGAAACATCCGTTGAAACTGTTTTACATGAGACTACGGTAAACGATGCCGTGGTGTGTAGGAGAACTTACACATCACTGACTTGAAATATCCACATCGTCTCAGCAAATAAGTGTCCCGATTTCGAGTTCCACAGATAGCTACAATGGAATAGGGGTTGCGAGGGAGTGTGCTTTTTATTTATTTATTCATTTATTTATTTTCGGTGGAGCGTGCAGTATTGGAATCGATATTGTCTAGACAAAAATAACTATATCTCAACACCATAGTGAATTACGATACGTACACATTCATAAATACATTGTATCAAGAGAAACTATCTCATTTTTGTACTCCGTTCAACCTATATTTCTCTTGAGCATCTCCACTTTTAATGGGTGTGAGTAATACTAATGTTAGTCTTCTACGATTCTACTTGTATATTTGATTGGTTGTCAGCAAAGCAGATTTAGTTTTGTTCGTCAACCACTTCTGTATTATACAGAGAACCATAATGACGTTTAAGAATATATTTTTATTTCTAAGCCAGTTTTTCTTGCACTCAGAATACATTTTTATCACTTGTATAGCTTTATTTCTATATTCATTATTGTATTAGCCTTCAGTTACATTAGTAATAAATACAAATATATATAGTCGTTCAATGGTAGTTTTTGTGTTTATCTTGTTTTAAGAGAATTCTCATGTAAATATATATATATATATATATATATATGTATATATATATATATACATATATATATATATATATATATGTATGTATATATATATATATATATATATATATATATATATATATATATATGTATACATATATATATGTATGTATGTATATGTATATATATATATGTATGTATGTATGTATGTATATGTATATATATATGTATGTATGTATGTATATGTATATATGTATATGTATATATATGCGTATATATATATGCGTATATATATATATGCGTATATATATATATATATATATATATATATATATATATATATATATATATATATATATATATATATATATATATATATATATATATATATATATATATATATATATATATACATATATATATATACCTGTAGCTGCATATTCACTCACGTAACCATTCTTTGGTAACTTTACTTATGATTTATTACTTCCATATATTTTATCTGTGGAGGCGCAATGGTCCAGTGGTTAAGGCAGCAGACCCGCGGTCACCGGATCGCGGTTCCAATTCCCAGACGGGGTGTTGTGAGTGTTTATTGAGCAAAAACATCTAAACCTCCACGAGGTTCCGGTAGAGGGTGGTGGCGAACCCTGCTGTATTCTTTCACCAAAATATTATCTCTTTCTTCTTGTTTCTGTTGTACCTGAATTTCAAAGGGCCAGCCTTGTCACACTCTGTGTCACGCTGAACCTCCCCCGAGAACTACGTTAAGGGTACATGCGTTTGTAGAGTGCTCAGCCGCTTAGAAGTTAATTTCACGAGCAAGCTGTTCCGTTGATCGGATCAACTGGAACCCTCGTGTCGTAACCGACGGAGTGCCACGGTTTTCTCTGTATAAAGGTATACACATACATACATAGTGACACCCATACACACAGGCACATACATATATAAATATTTACACATTGGTACTTATGCGATTTCTGCTCATAGCTCTACACCTTCATTATATGCAATATTTTTATATACAAAGCCCAGATGTAATAATAGTTATGCGTTTGTATGTCCATTTCTACTACAGGCACAAGGCCTCAAATTTTGGTAACGGAGACTAGTCGATTACATTGATCCCATTACTTGTGTGGTACATACTTTACCGACCCCCAAAGGATAAATGATGAAGGTGACCTCGGCAGAATTTGAACGCAAAACGGAAAGCGGAGGAAATGCCGCGAAACGTATTGTTCCGGTAACTAACTATATATCGTATATGAAATAATATACGTGACTCTTCTCACGTATATAATAATAATAGTTTGATTCGTCTCTATGTAACTTAGATTCGAAGATATCGCAAATTCCTATTAAATGATATATAAATATATGCCTCTGTATGCGTGTGCATGTGTGTGTGTGTGTGCACGTATGTAATGAATCAATCACTCATCACTCCGTTTGAATCAGCCTTGATAAAAACCTTGATCGAAAACCATGTCTACGTGGTCCGAAACGCACAAAACATGAAACAAGTCGAATTATTCCACTATAATTCGTGGTCAATCGCCATGTAATAATGGTTGGAATATTCAAAATTATTAAGTCGGAGGAATTTCAAAGAATTTGTTTAGAATCTTAGTATTTTGCAGAGTTATAATTCCCGGCCAGTCATAATTTGCATCTCTTTTATTCATGGCATTATTGCAGTTTAAAAAAAAAAAAAAGCTCCAGGTACTAAGAATGGCGATTCTATAATTTCACTTCCAGACGTATCGATTTTGGCTGGTTAAATTAACTCCATAGCTTGATAAATAGTGCGTGTGCGTGTGCGTGTGCGTGTGTGTGTGTGTGTGTGTGTGTGTGTGTGTGTGTGTGTGTGTGTGTGTGTGTGTGTATGTGTGTGTGGATGGTTTTCCACAAAAAAATGAACGACTAATCTTGGGATTTAACATATTGACGCAAATGCTCAAGGTGTTAAGCAAAATAATAATAATAATAATAATAATAATAATAATAATAATAATAATAATAATAATAATAATAATAATAATAACAACAACAGCAACAATAATAATAATAATAATAATAATTATTATTATTATTATTATTATTATTATTATTATAACGCAGAAAGTTCCGTATATGTATAGACATTTAAACACATTTCTGCTAAAAATATAGAGACTGTAGATTAGAAAATTACCCCGAGCACACTGCGCATAGTTTGTTGGCGACAGTTCATAGCAAGTACGAAAATGGCTGTAATTCTAATCAGTATAACATTACATAGAACACATCATCATAATAGCCACACACATTCACAACCAAAAGCATAAATTCATTGAAAGATACATACATAATTACATATCTGCGTACGTACATGTACATATATATACTATCATTTTCTGATTTTATTACAGGCTTAAGACACTAAACACGCCCATGCTAGTATGTTGTCTTGAACTTTTTTTTTTGTTTTCACATCGTTTTTGAATATTTATAACTGGAACCTGATCAATAACTTACTTTGTAGAAGCTGATAGTTTCTGTACTAAAACTTCTATAGCTGGTTGTTCCGGTTTCGTTGTAGGGAGTTTGTTAAACTTTTACTTGACCACTACACTAAAGACCCATTTTATATTTTTGAATTCTTCAGGTAAGCTATTGAAGACTTTGAGAACCTATAAATATCGCATTGCTGCAATAGAGTATCCATTGCCATATGACGTCATAGCTAACCCATCGCCTGCAATTCTAACATCTGAGCAAGTATGAACAAACACATCATTTTCTCTCTCTTTCTCTCTCTCTTTTCTCTCTCTCTCTCTCTCTCTCTCTCTCTCTCTCTCTCTCTCTCTCTTTATCTCTCTTCCTTTCGTTCTTTCTTTCTCACTTTCCTACTCTCTCCATTTGTCAAATTACTCTCTTTGTTTCGGACGTTACATATCATTTGAATGTTTGCCTTTGAAAATTTCACCAAATGAAATGTGACCTATGATATTTAATCTTCCTTTTACAGAAACCTGGTAATTAAGTTGCCCATTTACGGAATACATCATTACTTCATATCTTCTAGTGAATGTAAGCTTTATAATGTATCCTATTCATACCTTTTCCGTCATAACTCTCCCTGGCGATATTTAAACAAATCCCCTCAATGATCGATACTTCCCTTACTTGGCTTCTATATGTTAATCACCTTCCTAATGTACACACAAGGTAAACTAGTTTATCAATAGCCTTAATCCACCTAGACCCTGTACTGCGATGTACACCGCCAGCATTTACCCTTTGCGTATCCAAAGCATTTCCATATTTTTGCTCTAAATAACCACGCTTCTTTTCAAATTTTTAATTAGAACTTTTTTCATACATTCTGATTAACAAGAAGCTTCCCCTTTCATAAGTAAAAAATTCCACTGGCGATTGAAAAACTTAGGAATACGTATCGTATATGATGCATGGACTCCAGGGAAATATGCTTTGTTTATCACATGGATGTGCTTATGAAAAATGCTTTGGACAGTCAAAGGGTCAAGAACGAAAACATTAAGTCGTATGATTATGCAAAAATCAATTTTCTACAGCGTAAACTGTTAGCAAACGACTACATTTCCTGATTGTTGACAGATAGCCTGAATGAACGGTCAAAAAGTTCAAATCTAGTGGTAAAGGTATTTTTATTAAAGTATCACTTATACTGCCCTAGCGTTCGTTTAAATTGCAGTAAATAAAGTCATTTCACTAAATCAGTCACTTCAACGGAAAGAGAACGCACCGAAGGTCTACAAAATGAAGTTGCTAACTCTACTTTACATCAACATTCACTTTATCTGAAAGATAAGTCTATGAAGCTCTCGATAATGGCAGTATCTAAGGCTACTTCACGTCAAATATCACTTCATCTAGAAGATAATAGGACTGAAGCCTAGAAAGTTCGATAGATTTATAACTTAACTTTTCCAAAATCTAATGGTCCTGTACTAAATGTTGATAAATCCGTAATGTTTAAGCATAAAACTAATACACGGCTGAGAATTCATTCAACCATGAATACATTTATACACGTGCACACAATTAAACACAAGCTTACATCCTAACACCAACGCATTCATGTCTCTGTGTGTGTGTACATGTATGTGCCTGCATTATATATGTGTTTATCATATGTACATATGCATTTATTTATATGTATTTTATACACATACATACGTGTGTGTATGTGTGTGCATTGGTTTAGAAATAATATACACATTATATATACTTGCACGTATAGCCATCTAAATATAATGTATATACACAATTAATAGGCTAGTTGCTGTGGTATTCGTCATGAGATAACATCGTCTTTGAATATTCTGAGTTAAAAACAAAATAAATGTCGATGTGAGACGAACATTTGTAGCAATCGCTTATGAATTATATGTATGCATAAAGTACGATAGCCAGATAGCTATTTTGAAAATATACTACTAAGTCAATGGGGTTTTCCAGATGTATTTGTGTGAGCGTGTGTGTGTGTATGCGTGTGCGTGTGTGTGTGTGTGTGTGTGTGTGTGTGTGTGTGTGTGTGTGTGTGTGTGTGTGTGTGTGTGTGTGCGCGTGTGTATGTATGCTCGAGTGTGACTTGGCTATGTGGTAAGAAGGTTGCTTCCTAACCACATGGTTCCAAGCAAGTTCAGCCTCACCGCAGCAACTTCTACTGGAGCCTTGGGCCGACCAAAGCCTTGTGACTGGATTTGAAAGACGGAAACTGTGTGTTAAGAAGCTTGCTTCCGAGCCACATGGTTCTGGGTCCAGGTCCACTGCGTCACACCTTGGGCGAGTGTCTTCTACTATAGCCTTGGGCCGACCGAAGCATTGTGAGTGGATTTGGTAGACGGAAACTGAAAGAAGCCCGTCGTATATGTATATGTGTGTGTGTGTGTGTATTTGTGTATATATATATATGTGTGTGTGCGTATTTGTGTATATGTGCCTGTACCCCCCACCATCACTTGACAACCGATGTTAGTGTGCTTACAGCCACGTAACCCAGCGGTTCAGCAAAAGACACCGATAGAATAAGTACTAGGTTTACAAAGAATAAGTTCTTGGTTCGATTTGTTCGACTAAAGGCGGTGCTCCAGCATCGCCGCAGTTAAATGACTGAAACAAGTAAAAGAGTACAAAAAATATATATTCGTTTTATGTTTGGAGGTATGAATGGATGTGCATATGTGTGCATCTATGTATGTATGTATTATGTATTATGTATGTGTGTGTGCTTGTATTTGTGGTTGTGCTTGTCTTCTGCCACCGCTTTTACAATAATTTTTGGTGCGTTTAACTCCCCGTAACCTAGCGGTTCATCAAAAGAGACCGATAGAACAGGAAGCAGGCTTATACAAAAATACGTACTCGGTTCGATTCCTTTGACGAAAAACTCTCCATGGCGGTGCCCCAACATAGCCGCGGTCTAATGACTGAAGCAAGTAAAACATGAAAAGACAATTGTTTTATAAAATTTGATTGTCAATGTCAAAGAAATATGAAATAACCACTATGCACATAGGTGTTGTTGGTGTTGTTGCTTTGGCGACGAACTGGGGGGTCAGCCTTAGGAATGAGTAAGTGTCTCCGCTGTGCTGCATCTATAATAGAGTGGATGAAACATTGCCCATATCACAAACGAATGCCCTAGACTTGCCCCAAACCACTACATGTTGTGGTGACACGATCAGGTAGCGAAAGTGCTACATCGGAAACTGCAAAAAGTGAGAGCTAGAGAGAGGCAAGATGAGATGTGAACACATAGCAAAATCCTCTGGAATTTCCCACTCCAAACAGATCAGGTGCTGGAGGATAACAAACCGGACCTGGTGACAAGGTACAACACATATCATATATAGTTGATGGTGCATGCCCCTTTGGCCCACAATAGTCAAGAAAGAAGGGGAAAGGATAGATAAATACAACCCTCTTAAGTACGAAAAAGCCCTGCTATGGAAAATGAAGAAGGTGAAGATAGTGCCAATTATTGTTGGGTCTTTGAGGACAGTATCAGAAGGCATCTTGAGAAATATCAAAGAAATTGGAATAGAGTGCCCAGTAGAACTGTTACAAAAGGTTTGCCTCCTTGGCACGGCCAGAATAATCAGGAAAGTATTAGACAGCTGAAAAGAATAGATAACGTGGTACGTAAGGTGGCAGGTAGCAAGTCCGCTATGCATGTATGACTCCAGGAGCTCCAACAAAATCTGCGATGAAGAGAAATAATAATAATAACAACAATGATGATAATAATAATAATAATAATAATAATAATAATAATAATAATAATAATAATAATAATAATAATAAGGCCTGAAATTTGAGGGTGGGGTAAGTCGATTTTACCGACCCCCGGTACTCAAGTGGTACTTAATTTATCGACCCCGAAATGATGAAAGTCAAGTCGACCTCGGTGGGATTTGAACTCAGAAATTAGCAACAGACGAAGTGCCGTTAAGCATTTCGCTCGGTGCACTAAAAATTCTGCCGAGGAAGATTCCTTTCCTCTTCGCAATCACATCAAGAAGGACAATTCACAATTGTTGGGGCTGGACACCTCAATCAAATGACGAGATATTGTCCCTCTCATCTATCAAATCAAACCGTAATTTTTGTTTGAATGAATAACATGAAGAATCGTTGATACGTAACTTCCTTTTCTTGCGTTCATGGAGAATACAAAATATAAAACTCCACCTTAGACTATGTCTTTTCTAGATTACAAAACTTCTGCCAAACATCTTTCTGAGCCAGCCGAGATATGAGCGAACTCAATTTCTTGTTAGCAACATTGATCATTGGGAAACTTCTATTTTTTCTTTGCGCTCTCCATTTGGCAAGCAGTGTATATGTGATATATCTTTTTTTGTTTTTATTCATTACAGGAAACGTAATACGTAATATAATTGCTTTCCGTAAAAAAAAAACATTATTTTCTGTCCTTGTCAATTATTTACGTTCTGTTTCGCAATTAACTTCGTTTTCATTTTCTTTTGTTATTGACAGTAAATAATATGTTTCTGTTTGTTCTTGCTTTGAGAATTGTGTGTTTATAATAATACGATTACTACTGTTGCCACCACTTCTACTCGTTTCTGTATTAGAGTAAGCCATCTTGTTATTCTAGTAACAATGCTTACTAAGAAAACCATCATTCTTAAGTAAAACGGCGTTCCAAAATTTTCCCTCTCCAAGATATTCCAGAAAGCTCTTGACGTTCCAGTTCATGCTGAAAATAAGCTTAGTATATATATATATATATGGGAGAATATACAAAAAATAACAACAGACGAGGACAGGTGGTGTAAATAACAAAAGTATATATTAGTATGACGCTCGGGAATACGGAAAGTCTTTGACGTTTCGAGCTACGCTCTTCAACAGAAAGAATACGGAGACAAGGAGAAAAACACGGAGAAAAAAAATTGAATAGTGTTCAGTCAACGGTCAATCATATATATATATATATATATATATATATATATATATATATATATATATACACACGGACAGGTGTTGCAAAGAGTGATCGGTAGAACGGAAATGGCATGACACCGGGGTGTCATTGCCAAAGCGATATATATATATACACATATATACTCGGGTGAAGGCGCGTGGCCTAGTGGTTAGGGTCTCGCACTCACGATCGCTAGACCGAGCGTCGCGTTGTGTTCTTGAGCAAAACACTTCATTTCACGTTGCTCAAGTCCCCCTTTCGATCAGGGGTTGGGTACGTTGGCCTGCTCACCTATTCAGCGCGCTGGCGTCATTTAATGGCTGAAACGATGCAAAACGCATAGTACCAGCGATGTATAACAATGTCAGGATAGTCTGGTCGGTCACGTGACCACGTGATATATGTATGCATATATATGTGTGTGTGTGTGTGTGTGTGTATGTGTGTGTGTGTGTGTGAGTGTGTGTATATATATGTATATATATATATATATATATATATATATATATATATATATATATATATATATACTCGTAATATATTAGTGAATTGCTTAAGGCGGTGAGCTGATATAATAGTTGGCACGGTGGAAATAATGCGTAGCGGCATTTCGTGCGTCTTCACCTCCTGAGTTCGAATTTCGCTGAAGTTGACTTTGCTTTAATTCTTTCACGGTCGATGAAATATGTAGCATTGATCACTGGAATCGATATAATCGATTTGCCTCTTTCTCCGAAATGACTAGCTTTGTGCTAAAATTTGACGCCAATATATTAATGAAGCGTTTCAAAAAATGTGCAAATCCACAGACCTGGAAGAAAGCGATAGTAAATCAAATCGACTCAAGTACTTCACTAATACAGCACTTTATTGGCCTCTTTGGATAAATGGCACAGTTCACCCTGGTGGGACATGAACACCGAAAGTGAAGTAATGCAACTGAACCCCGCTTGGTATTTTGTTCGACGCTATAATGTTAGTCCATGATCCTTTCGCTAAATAGCTTTTTCGAACTTTTAGCACGAGGCTAGTAATTTCAGGGGGGAGGGGAAAAGTCGATTACATTGATCCCCAGTACGTTACTGGTAATTTATTTCATCATTCCCGAAGAAAGAACGGCAAATTTGACGTCGTCGCCATTTGAACTCCGAGTATAAGCGCCAGAAGAAATGGCGCTACGCATTTTGTCCCACGCATTAACATGTCTATCAGCTCGTCGTTTTCGTTTAGCTAAATAATAACAAACACTACAACAAAAATATACTAAAGATTCATTCCATAATTGACTATAAAATATCAGCTGATTTGAGAAAAAAATGGTTAATTAGATTTTATTTGTTATTACTGACGTTAGCAGTGTTAATCGGGGCGTGTTAACACTGATGTTTATTCGCAAGTTTATGATTGATACTGACAGGGTTAATGTGTTTATAATGATTATTTAGATTATAAACGCAGTACTGCGAGATAACGATGGTCTTAAGAAGAACTGGTAGAAGCTGTGCGCGTATTGGTAATAACTGCATTGTACACCATAACACGTATAATAATGCTATTGTAGCTAATTTTTGTTGGCTGTGATTCGAGTAACTTCGGCTTCGTTTACTTGTAAATGTATAATCATGCACATACATAGTCTCCGTGCATTTGGCATAGTACAAGTAACCTACTTACTGTCTTTAATCTTTTGCCTGTTTCAGTCATTGGAATGCAACTATGCTGAAGCGTTATCTTGAATGGTTTTAGTCGAACAAATCGCCCCTAGTAATTATTATTTGAAAGTCTAATACTTATTGTATTGCTCTCTAGTATCGGGGCCAAACTGCAAACAAACCAACATAGAAGACGAGTTAAAGAGGAGTTAAAGAGGATATATATATATATATATATATATATATATATATATATATATATATATATATATATATATATATATATATATATATATATATATATTATTATAAGATCTGGTAATTAGTCATATATTAATATATTAATTAATATCGATTAATTATCAGGGGGCCAGCACATTTAAAGAATCAAAGAGATTCAGAAATATTATCTGCAATCTCAGGGGATTAAGGTACATTTTAAAAAATAACGTCGACCACTAACGTGGACAATTAATGTGCTAGAAATAGATCACATCTTGTGTCTATTAGGACCTAAAAACTTTTTAGGTCTTAATAGACACAAGATGTGATCTATTTCTAGCACATTAATTGTCCACGTTAGTGGTCGACGTTATTTTTTAAAATATATACACACATATATATATATATATATATATATATATATATATATATATATATATATATATATATATATATATATATATATATATATATATATACATATACTTTTCGTAATAAGATTAAAAAAACCAATGCCGTGTATAATATAGAACATTTATAAATGGAATGTCTTACAGCTGTTTCTAGGATGTTTATTATATCCCTTCGTCGGAGACGGTCTGATACATATATATATATATATATATATATATATATATATATATATATATATATATATATATATATATATATATATATATCCTCTTTAACTCCTCTTTAACTCGTCTTCCCTCAACCTATCTTCTGTTCTACTTCCACTCTCCTTCTCTTTTGTCTCTCACATTTCCTTTTTGTCGCCACCAACAACACCTATACCGACATTCACACCCTCTCATCATGCCTGACTTCTATTCCTTTCTCCAGCACCTCCACTCTCTTCTATCCCTGACCAGTGTAGATTTTGTAATTCCACATATAGCCACAGACTCTACCAGTTGACTGGCATACATTATAAACCTTGACTCCAAAGCGGGCACGTTTGGTCGGGTTGTATTGTTTGAATCGGGGCCCTCCCTTGCATTTCCACAAACTCTCGTCCGTACAAAAACCCTGTGTGGGGTCCAACGACGTTCTAAAATTTACAGCCATTTCGTCAACGACAGGACGTATTTTGTGTAGCCTGTGATCCTGGTTCTCGCCTGAGTTGAAATATAGATTTCGAACAAGCGACAAAAATAATCGACCAAGTGAGATCGTTTCCAGTGTACCAGGCGTACCAGTAAACCCGTGCTGTGGGACGAAATTGTCTCTCGCTCTCCACACGAGATTATGTTGTCCAGGGCTATTCACTGCTACCTACCTGTACCTTTCATTCACCGGAATATCATCATCGCTATCGGAATCATCTGATTCTGAACTAGGAAAATACTTATTCTCTGTATCATTGACCGGACCGGAAGAAACAAGTGGTGAGTTGGTGGAGCTTGCTGTAGCTTCCTGCGATGATCCTAAACTCGACGAAACAGGACGCGTCGGCGAAGCTGACGAAGCCAGAGTGTTAGGAGGCAACGACCTTATATTCAACAAAACAGGATACGATGGCGGAGTTGACAGAATCGGAGTGGTACAACCAGCCTATCGGGTTTGTAAATATTTACATGAAGCATCTAATCGGCCTATCAGTTGGCAAGGTGACCGGTACTAACTCAGGCGACCGGTTTTGTGTCAGGCAGCGTATAATTACGTTGAGCAATTTAAAGCCTGTACATTGCGTACGTAAATTTACGTCAACCGTTTAAAAAGGATCAAATAAATATCTTCACCGCTGATACCTTTATATGGCTTATATATTCCTCAAGAAATAATTTCAGCCATCACATCTTCTGGATCCAATTTGCATGGAACACTCCATTATACTCCTCTGTATTAGATAATTGTGGTTTGTTAGCTGAGTCCGTTAGAAGAGCTTTCTGTGATAGCTACACGATTCTACTAATCCATAACTTAACTACAATTTTATAAGTTACAATATATACATGTATATCCTATCCACTTATAAATCAATGACGCCATTTGGGAGCACATATAGATCCTCTGTAGCAATGGTGAGGCATTGATTAGTTATATTTGAATTATCACTCAATATATCTCTGGGAAGCTAGTTATTAGCTTAGAAGTAAATCATTTTTCTGTCTTTCGAAATAAACATTGTTAAAATCGTTATTAATAGAACCACGTCTTGTATGGATTTCTTATAACCAGTTACAGTTCGTAATGAATTGGTGAGATTCCAATTCCTGGCGTCTATACATATATGAAATTATATATTACAATCCTATTTATATCAGAACCTCCTGTTGCATAATATAATTTTCAAAATATTATATATATATATATATATATATATATATATATATATATATATATATATATATATATATATATATATATATATATACATACATACATATATGCACACATACATACATGCAAAACATACATAAATATATACAAGCATATATATATATATATATATATATATATATATATATATACAGTGTACGTATATATAAATTTTACTTGCTTCAGTCATTTGACTGTAGCCATGCTGGAACACCGTCTTTAGTCGAGCAAATTCACCCCAGGACTTATTCTTTGTAAGCCTAGTACTTATTCTATCGGTCTCTTTTGCCGAACCGCTATGTTACGGAGACGTAAACACACCACCATCGTTTGTCAAGCGATGCTGGGGGGACAAACACAGACACACCAACATATACACAAACATATATAAATATACATACATATATACGACGGGCTTCTTTCAGTTTCCGTCTACCAAATCCACTCACAAGGCTTTGGTCGGCCCGAGGCTATAGTAGAAGACACTCGCGCAAGGTGCCACGCAGTGGGACTGAATCCGGAACCATGTGGTTGGTAAGCAAGCTACTTACCACAGAGCCACTCCTACGCCCATATATATATATATATATATATATATATATATATATATATATATATATATATATATATATATATATATATATATATATATATATATATATATATATATATATATATATATATATATATATATATATATATATATATATATATATATATATATATATATATATATATATAGATATATATATATATATATATATATATATATATATATATATATATATATATATATATATATATATATATAAATACATATATATATATATATATATATATATATATATATATTCGAAACGTCTAGTTAAAATAGAGCCAGCTGATGAAGGATTAATTCCAAGTGGGTATCTGTTTTACTTTGTGTTCGTTCCGTGGTCTGTAGTTCATTGTTCTACCGTCCTGTACCCTGATATGCATCTATATACACATGTAGATGTAAGTATGTACGTATATGTGTGTATACATGCATATATATTCTTTGTATTATATATGTATATATATATATATATACTGTGTTAGAATAAGCGATTTGGATTTACGATAGCACAATAAAATATTGTCACAAAGGATGATGCAAGACAATGCCTAAAATTAATTGCAAAATTCTCATCAAAATAAATTGTAATCTGGGAATATATATGGCAAGTGTTGTACTAGTTAATGCACATCATTTCACAGATAAATTAACAGTGAGCTCCACTGCATGTAATAAAATAAGCGTAAAACAGGATATGCAAATTATCTCGTAATATGTAATGTAAAAGCTAAACGACTGGAATAAATTTTATGATTCTGTACAGCCACCATAATATATTCCACATAAAATGCTTTTTGATGTATGAGAGGGAAAACATAATTGATTGTCTTGCCAATTGTGTTTATATATATATATATATTTTTAGATCTGAGAAACATTAGTTTTCTTTATAGTTGTTTGTTTCTTTTTTTTTTTCGTTTTTTGTTTTTGCTTTCGTTTTCAATTTCGATATATGAACATACGACGAAATTTTTTAAAATCTTTTAGAAAACGTGCTAGAAGATCGATGTGCTATAATCTATCAATATATACTAATGATTCGTGGAGGCCCAATGGCCCAGTGGTAAAGGCAGTGGACTCGCGGTCGCTGTATTGCAGTTTCGATTCCCAGACCGATCGTTCTGAGTATATATTGAGCGAAAAAACCTAAAGCTCCACGAGGCTCCGGCAAGGGGTGGAGGAGAACACTGCTGTACTCTTTCATCACAACTTTTTCTCACTTTTTCTTCCTCTTTCTGTTGTACCTGTGTCACGCTGAATCTCCCCCGAGAACTACGTTAAGGGTACACGTGTCTGTGGAGTGCTCAGCCACTTGCACGTTAATTTCATGAGCAGGCTGTTCCGTTGATCGTATCAACTGGAACCCTCGACGTCGTAAGCGACGGAATGCCAGCCCTTGTTAAATATTCAAGCAATTATGTTTTTGTAGGACATGAGTGTATAACCTCAAATATATAATTGTTATTCATACTCCATACCTTGTTTGACGTAATATGTACGTGTTATATGCTTCCAGGGAACCTAGGCTGTGTCAAATTTCATGCTTAGCCCAATTGAAAGGAAATTCGTTTGCATTTTACCGCATTGCCTTTTTTTCCGGCACTTAAATCACAACGCCAACCGTCACGTGCCTTTCATACAAAAATGAGTCCCATTAATCAGTTTAAAACAGAGTTATTTATACGTTCAAAACTAATAACCATTTACCAGAAAAAAATGCTCTTAGACAAACAGTTTTATTTTCTAAAGTGACAGAGTGATTGGCTTTGATTCTCTACTCAAATCGATTTAATGAGGAAGGTTTATAAGAGCATGCTATAAATCCAGATAGAAATGGATTTAATGAACAAAGTTTTTCACACTTTGAGCTTAGGTTTTTCTATTTCAAATGCAATAATTCAAACACGTTTCGAAATTTTTCTAACGTTCCACTATTTGAAGGAGTGAAAGAAAATAAAGAAAAATAATTTAATCAATTAATATTTTGATTTAAATAAAATTTGGTTAAGCTAAAAGTCATTAGAGTAACAAAGTAACCGGGTACAGACACACAGTATGTATGTTTACAACACACACACTCACACACACACACACACACACACACACACACATATATATATATATATATATATATATATATATATATATATATATATATATATATATATATATATATATATATATATATATATATATATATATATATACGACTGAAATTGATGGGTGAGAATTTGGCCAATTAGATTCGCAAGTAGACATGAAAGCGTCAATTTGTGAGTTCGATTCAGCCTGAGGTTAGATCATCATTTTTCGGCCATTTGTTTATATTTAAAAATTGTCTTTGCAAATCGGAGAATAAAATCATTATGATAAATGTCATATACGGTTATTATACTATGAGCCTTCCATAGTAGCTTTATCTCTGTACCTCGCAAAACCTTTCCAGTTTGTTTATAATAATATTTATGTAGTATATATTTATATATACATACCTGTATGAGTAAATATATATATATATATATATATATACATTTATCAAAACAGTTTGAATCAAATTCGTCGGTACACTTGAGTTTCACGCGTGATGCTATTCGTCAGCCATGTTGAATTTGAATGTCCAGAAGTCGATTGTTATTACCTTAAGGTGGGATGCGATTGGTAGGAGAAGGTCACGTGATGCCGTGGTTTCATGTTAGTATAAGGGTAACAGCGAGTTGGAAAATACCGCATGGAGGACAGGAAGTTGACAAGGTGGAGGCGAGGAAATAGACCACGTGGCGATTAGGAAATCGGTCAGGTTATTGGTTGGGGAGTAGGAATGGGTGGCATATATATATATATATATATATATATATATATATATATATATATATATATATATATATATATATATATATATATATATATGTATGTATGTATGTATGTATGTATGTATGTATGTATGTATACATCTACACCAATACACATGCGCAACGCAGATGGTCATAAAGCAACAATGTAAACTTTAAAATATTCGATCAAAATTCCGGGATCAGCAATCAATTAAAGTTCTCTCCAATCAAATATTACAACCATCACACAGGGAGAGAGATGTTGAAGTAGTCCTATACACCAGCAGAATACGGGACAGTCATGGATGGAATGTCTTTGATTATATATCTGTCAATGAAGGGTGATTTGAACTTAAGCAGCATCAGACATAAAATGCACATACACTCTCGAATTCATAAACTCAGTTACAATAGAGTATATTCTATCAGAGAGCACTCCGTCGGTTACGACGACGAGCGTTCCAGCTGATACGTACAACGAAACAGCTTGCTCGTGAAATTAACGTGCAAGTGGCTGAGCACTCCATAGACACATGTAGTTCTCAGGGAGATTCAGTGTGACATAAAGTGTGACGAGGCTGGCCCTTTGAAATACAGGTACTACTCATATTTACCAGCTGAGCGAACTGGAGCAACGTGAAATAAAGTGTAAAAGAACACAAACAGTATTCTAAAACACTGCAGTAACTCCATGAGATAATTCTAAACTTTGGTAAATCTTGCAGAACACAAACGTACAAAAACATGGGAAATGAAACTAAAGATCTCAGTCGTTAATGAAATCCATAGTAAAACATTCTTTGGGATATAAATATAACATGACGAAAAGTTAACATATAGCCTTACATGGAAGCCAGATAATGTCAGTCAGGGAGGTAAGGGAGATTTCCACTTCTCCTTGATATTTGAACTGTTAGAAATTTAAAATTTAAAATCGAGGAAATAGAAATGAGATGCATATTATAAGCATTCTTTGTTTTGTTTTTTTCTTTTGCTAACTCATTACAAATATCTTAAAGTTATTACTATTGAATAAATATATATAATACCATTTCATTCGTATTAGAAAGCGTTAACCTGGCATAACCCAGGGCAAATGAATTAAACTAAATTACACATTTTACACATAGAAAATAATTACAGTCCAGAAGACTCTTCACATATAGTCAGAAGTTCAAGAATAATGAAAGAAGAGAGGGGGAAATTCTTACATATTAACTGACTCCAGGGAGTTCTACCTTGCAAATAAATTCTTAACGTTGCTAATAGTTTAGTTTTATCCGCGAACAAAGTTCCCGACCTGTTTCAGTTAACTTCTTTTGGGTGTAGGTATTAGTTTCAACTTATTTCACAGTAATGAAACTTCGTTATGTAGTAGAACAGACATCTCTTCGGAAAAATTAATAATAAAATGGCAATTATTACACTCACAGATTCGTCGACGAATTCATCTAATTAGAAACAGAAAAAGACAAGACATGTAATTCAATTTTAATATTGAGTTTAGCTCCAGGATGTTAAAGCTATATTATAGACGACTAAATTCTAAGTGAATCAGCACTACAAGAAAGGTAACACTAAAAATAATGATTGTATTTAGAATGCACCAACCAAATGATAGCACAAAATAATTATGCTCGTCCTTTAGGGATAAAGAGAGGCCATTTGTTAATGCAATAACAATATGAAAATCATGTTGAAGAGCTAAAATAAGTGAAAGTGAAACAAGCAGAAAACACTTGGAGGGGACAAATTCTTAATCTTTAATTGAAATATTCGGCAGGTTTATATAACAACGAGACACGTACAAGGAATATTATAGGGAAAGATCTACTAAAACGCCTAAAGGAGTTATGATATCAATAATTAAAGAACGCTGTAGACTACAACATTTGAGGTCATACAACCCTAACCCTAACTCTAACCCTAACTTGCCTGAAAATGGAATACAAAAGTTTAATTGAAATGATATCGCAAGGAGTCAATAATTTCCTGGAAATGAATGATTATTCTGTACTACAGTTATATCCAAGAGAATGTATTGGAAACTTTTATCATTAACTATATATATATATATTTGTACATGTCTGTGGAGTGCTCAGCCACTTGCACGTTAATTTCACGAGCAGGCTGTTCCGATGATCGTATCAACTGGAACCCTCGACGTCGTAAGCGACAGAGTGCTACGATGATATATGTATATATATATATATATATATATATATATATATATATATATATATATATATATATATATATATATATATATATATATATATATATACATTTATACAAATATATGCATATATGTATACATATATATCACGTATATATATATACGTGGTGATATATATATATATATATGTATATATATATACATATATATATGTGTGTGTGTGTGTGCGTGTGTATATATATATATATATGTATATATATATATATATATATATATATATATATATATATATATATATATATATATATATATATATATATATATATATATATATATACATATATATATACACATATGTATGCATTTATATTATCTTAGTTGAAGAACTTCGATAAGGTAAATATAATAGTTACTATGCGTTTTGCTTCATTTATTCTTTATTTTATATATGTGTGTGTGTGTGCCTCTGTGTGTGTGTGTGTGTGTGTGTGTGTGTGTGTGTCTATGTATATGTATATATGTATGTGTATATAGAAACACATATGTTCACTTCATCGTTGTACGCTCAGTGTATTCATGGCTGCGCTATATAGGCATATAGATTTCAGCGTTAAACAAACCCGCAATTTCTTAACAAATTATTAATATCTATAGAATCAGTAAGCAGTGACAATGATACATTTCTTCAATATTCCACCATGTTGAACGCATTAAACTATCAATTTTTATTGAGTCGGAGGTCGTTACCTTGTTTTGTTTTTTTTTCTTTTCTTATTTCACATTTTTCTATAAAACAAATTTTATATGACATTATGTCAATATGTATTTTAATATTTCTGCATATTTTTCGTCTGTGATGTTTTTTTTTTTTCCTACTTTTATTATTGTTTGACGAATTGAATAATCCTTATGAAAACTGCAAGAAAATAACTGCAAGGAATAGATTAAGAAGAATTCCATGAAGGAAAAAATTTACAGCCATCTTGTAACGTTTCTTGATGATAAAAATACTGCTGCTGCTGCTGATAGTATCGAGGATGATGATGATGATGATGATGATGATGATGATGATGATGATGATGGTGATGATGATGATGATGATGGTGGTGTGGATGGTAGTGATAGCGGTGGTGGCGGTGATGAAGATGATGTTGATTATGATAATGGTGGTGATGATGACATTGGTGATGATCACGCTGGTGGTGGTGGTGATGGTGATGATGGATGAAAATGAATATGAGGAGGAGAAGAAAAAGAAGAAAGTGAGAAGAGGAGGATGAGGAGGACGATGACGGTGAGGAGGAGGAGGAGGAGGAGGGGGGGGGAGGGCTGGAGGGGAGGGGAGGGGAGGGGAGGGGAGGGAGGAGGAGGAGGAGGAGGAGGAGGAGGAGGGGGGAGGAGGAGGAGGAGGAGGAGGAGGAGGAGGAGGAGGAGAGGGGAGGAGAGGGGAGGAGGAGGGGGAGGATAATTTCGACGATGATGATGATACACTTTTGTCGAAATTTCTAGAAAGATAATAAAATTTTACTTTACAATACGGAAATCCTCCAGCAGATTTACTAATTCCAGAAACTTCGATAGAAATTCAGAAATAACCAAAGATATAATTAATTAAAAATAACATCGAAAAGAAAACAAAAATAACACCGAATTCTAAATGAATTCTACAACTAAAAGACGTCGTTGCAAAAAGGAAACCTGATTAATACAGAGATAAAACAAAATAAAAATTTCAAAACAAAAAAAATAAGAATCCAAAATTTAAAAGAAACGCTTAAAAGCTAAAGATACGGGTTAATTCGTTAAGAGGCCGTCGTCATGTTTAGCTGCAAAATTTCTTGTAGGAAACAAATTCTTCTGTTCCATGCCGAGGTGATATATTAGTTTTTAATGAAACAAAGAAATAGATGAGAAAGTAACAGAGGATAAATTGGGAAGGAAAAAATAAAACAGGAATGCGAAGGCACCACAATACCTGGAAATGTTAAAAATAGGAAATGTTGCAAACGATTGCTCGTCGCAGGTTATATCAGGTGACGAATGAATTATCGAAGAATTAGTCAAAAAATAAATTGACAGTTGGAACATACCAAGATCAATTCAGATCAGATATGGAGACATACGCCGTCGCAGTGTGTTGCTGCATTCACTAGCTGTCGGTATACTTCTGGGTTTTCAAGTGTGACCTGCCGACCAGAGATCCATTGAGTTCCATCTCTGCGAAATACCTCCTCATTCACCGTGACCATGTGGCATGTGGTCGACCAACACCGGATTTTATGATCACCTAAACTCATGAACTGATATTGTTTGTAAAAGTTTTACATGGAGTGGCTGTGTGGAGGCGCAGGAGTGGATGTGTGGTAAGTAGCTTGCTTACTAACCAGATGGTTCCGGGTTCAGTCCCACTGCGTGGCACCTTGGGCAAGTGTCTTCTACTATAGCCTCGGGCCGACCAGAGCCTTATGAGTGGATTTGGTAGACAGAAACTGAAAGTAGTTCGTCGTATATATGTATACGTATATATATATATATATATATATATATATATATATATATATATATATATATATATATATATATGTATGTATGTATGTATGTATGTATGTATTTGTGTGTCTGTGTTTGTCCCCCCAACATCGCTTGACAACCGATGCTGGTGCCTTTACGTCCTCCGTAACCTAGCAGTTCGGCAAAAATGACCGATAGAATAAGTACTAGGCTTACAAAGAATAAGTCCTGGGGTTGATTTGCTCGACTAAAGGCGGTGCTCCAGCATGGCCGCAGTTAAATGACTGAAACAAGTAAAAGAGTAAAAGAGTAAAGTGAGTAAATATATGCAAGTTATAAAAGTAATTTTAAGAAATATACAGTACAGTACTGTTTTTACTTCGTGGATTTTCACCAAACGCGGGTTGTTTTGGAACGGAACACCCGAAAAAGTCGAGGGATTACTGCATGTGCTTAAACTCAAAATGAATTGTTGATGCAATATAGGATTCTCCGTCTTGATATTTGTGCTAAAGAAGATTAAGTCCTTAGGCAAACAGAGATAAGAGAAAGAAATACCACAATGGGGATCTTAAAAACGAAAGAGATCTCATCAAGAGATTCCACTGTTAAATAAACAGACGATATTTTATAACCTAATAATATAGATGACACCAGCAGCAAAAGGTATACGCTTTTGTTAGTTCAATAGTTTGAACGCATTAACTTGACAAGTTTTATTTATATGGCGCTCGTTAAATCTTTCACCATTTTTGATGTAACGAATTTATGTGACTCAACGTCATTATTTTATTTATTTATTTTTTAATAAACTATTCTTTGGATCCTTGCTTTAGCTCTTTGAATCTTTGATGAATAACAAAGAAAGTAAGAAAATTGTGATAAAGAATTAAAATATGATGAAAGGACGTGATTGGGATTCTTCTTCTTCTTCTTCTTCTCCATGACTATCATCATCTTTTACTACTACTACTACTACTACTACTACTACTACTATTACTACTACTACTGTTGCTACTACTACTTATAATAATAATAATTATTATTATTAAGGCAGCGAGCTGGCAGAATCATTAGCTCGCTGGACGAAATGCTGAGCGGTATTTCGCACGTCGCTGCGTTCTGAGTTCAAATTCCACCGAGTTCGACTTTGCCTTTCATCTTTTCGGGGTCGATAAAATTAGTACCAGTTTTGCACTGTGTCGGTGTAAATTCGACTATTTCCATCCCCCAAAATTTCAGGCTTCTTGCCTATAGTAGAAAGGATTATTATTATTAATAATAATAATAATAATAATAATAAATAATAATAATAATAATAATAAAGGCGGCGAGCTGGCAGGATCGTTAATTAGTGCACTGAGTTAGTTAGTGCTGAGCGGCATATCGCCTGTCATCACGCTCTGAGTTCAAATTCTGCCGAGTTCAAATGGGCCTTTCATCCTGTAAAGGTCGAAAAATTAAATACCAGTTGAACATTGAGGCGATGTAATCTACTTATACCGCCCAATGAGAACGCTGGCTTTTATCAAGATTTGAAACCAGTATTACTCTCGTCACCATTATCGTGATTACGTATTAATATTTAGATAGATTGATTGATTGCTTGATTGCTTGTATTTCTATGTAAAGTGAAATATTTCAAAAGAATATTTTGCGGGATTTCTGCTAGGGATCTTTTATTAAAGAAAAGTCCAAACTTCCATGACTACCTTAAAAGAAGAAAACATAGATTAACTGAAAACACATAAAATGAAAGGGAAAGAGCCATAAAAAATCTTTACATATTGCAAGAAATCCACGAGGAACAACAGTTATTAAAGAAATAATAATAATACAGCAATACAAAGAAGAACCAAAAAAAAAAAAATGATTTGAAATTATAGAAAGATTGGATAGCTGATCGTTGAATAAGCAAAACTCAACGTATAAAGAGTAACGATTCTTTTATGAAAGAAACAGTTTTGCGCAATTTGTTTATCAAGAATTTCAAATGGCTGCGTAGTTAAGGAGAAAGGTTTGTAACCAAGTGGTTTCAGGTTGAGCGGCACATTTGGCAACTGACTTCTACTATAGCCTCGGACCGACCCATACCTTGTTCATATATATATACAGGCATATAGACATGTATTCATACTTGCGGACATGCACACACACAGAGATAAACACAGATACACACACATATGTATATGTCGAAAGACAAAAGAAAAACAGAACACAAAGGTCCTTCCCGCGCCATAGAATAAGGACGTAGGTTTGGGGCGGATTCTGTGACGTACATATTCTATTCCCCAGCCCTTGTACAGGGCACCAGTCCGTAGTAAAATTATTAGTGTTGTTTGTTTCGTTCCTTTTTTTTTTTTTTTTGTCAGCTGAGTAGACCTGAGTTACGTTAAATGAGGTGTTTGGCCCAAGAAACACGATGCACCGTCCAGTCAATAAACCGGAAAAACAATTTTACGATTGATTAGAACTCCCTAGCCATTAACCTGAGCTACGACAAACACTCACGCACACGCACATACAAGTCAACGATGAAAGCAAAAAGACACAGCTAGGAAACAACAGAACGTGAAAAACATGTATTCATGGCTGAAGTATTTTTGCAGTCACATAAAAAGTTCAGCTAAAATTAGTTAGTGACCAGGAAAAACATAAGATCCAGAAACACAACCGGAAGATAGAATCATGTTAATCACGAATACTAAACGAACATCAAAACGAAAATTTCCCGAGAAATAATAACAGGAGTGTCTGATTTAATTTCAATAATATGGCAGTGAATTTTTTGTTACATGGAAAAATTAATCTTTATCTATGTTTGTTATTTTTTTTTTCTCTATCAACATATCTTTCAATAATAAGTAACATCTTGAGATAAATATTTGTAGTTAAACAACTCCGGTTTTAAATAGTAATTAGTAAACGCATAGTAGCTTGCTTTTTTTTTTTGTTTGTAGGTTCATCTGGGACTCTCGATAGGAAGAGGTCCAGCTTTGATTTAAAAACTCCTACATCTACTTTGTGCAGATTCCTCAGGCTCTTTGGGAGAATATTAAAAAGCTGTGGGCACCTGAATCCCAAGTTGTTGCAGTAACTGGTCCTGAAGCGCGATGGCATTGCTGGGATCTTTGGCACTATGCAGTGTCGTCCCGTTCTGGCATTGGTGTAGCTTTCAATGCCAAAATTTGGCACAATTCCTTCCAGGATCTTCCAGATGTATATTACTGCATACCTCTCCCGCCTTCTCTCCAGGGAGTAGAGTCTTAGCTGTTTCAGCCTTTCCC